>NC_135658.1:63430380-63730380 GCF_964188315.1 Podarcis muralis
ACCTAACTAGCTTCTTTGTTTAGGGAAGTTTTTAATGTCTGGTGTTTTATTGTATTTTTAATATTTTGTTGGAACCTGCCCAGAGTGGCTGGGAAAGCCGAGCCAAATGGGCGGGATATAAATATTATTATTATTATTATTATTATTATTATTATTATTATTATTATTATTATTATTATTAAACTCTCCTTGAATTTCTCCTTTCATCTGCTTTCTTGTCTTCTTGTTGTCAAAGGACATTAAAAAGCTATTATTCTGCATGTTTAATGAAGGAATATCTTAGTGTCCTGTAGTTGCAGAGCAACATGGGAAAGTCTGTAGATGATTGATGACCATAAGCCATAAATCTTCTTTTAATAAAAATACGGAATGCTATTAAAACTATGCTTTGCTCATATGTTAGTTTTGAAGACAAGCAGTTGTATGGGCTGGTAAAAGGGGGGAATCCAATTATAGAAGAGTAGCTGTATTATCCGGTACCAGATTGCTGATCAACCTTCTAGCATCCAAAAATGAAGTTGACTGCTGTCTACTGAAGTACATATTTTAGCAAAGTTAAAATTACTTCTATACAATGCAGCCTGAACTTGTTATGCATCCAGCATTCACAAAGACAGCTCATAATTATGAAATCAACATTTCCCCTTCCCTGCCAACTCCATCATAATCTGAGCTCACAACTCAACTGAAGTTTATATCTAGCTCATACCTAACTTGCCAAGTTGCCACCAGGTAGCCTTTCCTGCTGTTACCACCCTTTCTCAAACAACTTATCTATGAAAACTGGGGTGGAACAGGAAACAGAAAAGGATGTCTGGTGGTAGTGGATGGCAGCCACCAACAAGCTCTCCCCTCTACTGATTCTCTTGCTTTTTTTGAGAAGCGGGTAGAAGAAGCAAAGAGGTGTTGTGGGGAGGAGGTAGGTATAGATGGTTCAGTCTACTTTCAATCTGTGCCACTTTCTTGTGGTAAATGATGCGTTCATCCTGTCCCTTTTCCACATGCATCTGTGATTTCTTTTTTTAGAAAAACTGCACACAAAAATATAGTTTTGACAGCATTTTTCATAAAATACACATTTTTGTATACATTTCCCTTAAAACAGAGGGAAATGTAGAGGGGAGGCGCTGGGTACACTTGCCTGAGGCTTTGGAAGGCTAAGCCGGCCAGGGGGGTGGGTGCTGGAGACCGTCTGCTTTTTCAGTTGAGTTTATAACTTTATTTTAACAAGACTCCTGCCCTGGGCCTGCCTTAAAATATTATTTTTGGTTTTAATTTCATCTGAAATTGCAAATTTTTTGTAATTTCTGTATGCATTTTGAGAATTGTATCATAAAATTGGGAGACATTTAACGATCTATGTATTTGTCTGGAAAGAGAGAATCAGGTCAATTTGTTTACAGGTTTAGACTGGGATGGGGGAGGAATACCCAAGCATTTGTAGTGAGATGTTTCCTCAGGTATGACAAAATTCTGAGCCTTCTTGGAAAACTTTTGGTAAAACACTGAGATCTCCAGGAAAGCTATGAAAAGCCAAGCTAAAAAGGAGATGAATTTTGGAAACCTATGCATCCCTACTTTGAGCCATTCCCAGTCACATACCTGCATATTACCACATGACATCACAGGACAAACCTGATGTATGTGCATTCCAGCCCATCAGTTTGGTAGTCATTTCCACAATACTCTTCTCCATTGCTGAATTCACAAGAATTACTGATGTGTACCTACTGTTGTATCCATAGAAGGCTGGGACATATGTTATGCCTTCCATATGATTGTATCCCCAGGAATGGTTGTGACAGAGTAAATGAAGGCATATTTTGAGTTCCATTTGTTTATGGTGAATCATGCTTCAGCTCATTTTACGGCTCTTAATTGAGATCTGTAGAGGGTTACCTATTAAATCCTATGCTACCATAAACAAATTTGTGTTACCTGATGTCATTTTATTAGGATATTTTCCTTTCTTACTCCCCTTTTCTCATTATCTATGTGTAAAATAAGAATATTTAACAAAGTAGTTTATGAATATCCAAGATTACTTCTATTTTGTCACTCAATCATTGCCAAGATTAATGAGAACCAGTGCAGTAAATAATTGCTCTGAGCTGTTGAACACATCATCATTCTACTTGCTTATAGGGGAACACATCTTATCATAGTTCTTATACATGATTAATGCTGCTATACTAAATTTTCTTGAGTCTAGCAGAATCTGCCAGAGGAGTTCTGTTCTCATATTAGTACCATGGCCAAAATAAAGCAGAATCCAGAGTGGACTCACTTTTCTCAGTGGTAATGTTGACAGACATGAGCTTAAGTAGATCCAATTCACAAAAATCATTTTTGATATCGTTTTAATATCATTTATGAAAGCTATTCTCCTATAGGTATAGTTGTCTTCAAATTTAATGACTTATCCTTTATAAAAAAAAGAACCAAAATAAGTTATAGAACCTAATCTCCCACAATATGAAAAATTAACATTATGAATTCAGAATGGTTCTATTTGGTTACAAAGTACCAGAGGTTTTTAAAATGTCATTTTTAATGGCTCAGAATAATCCTCGCTGAGGAATAAAAACTCATGAGTTTTTTATCATTATTTGCAACAGAAAGTTCTTTTAGATTTGAATAACATTGCTATTAGAAATAAGGACATCTGACTTTATCCTGGTTGGAAAAATATTTTCCACCAGAGAAAACAGAAGCTATAAACTGACATGGAAGAATATTTGTTGATGACCATGTCAGCATCATTTTTTTTGACTAATCTTGTATTTCTCTCTCCCCTACCCCACATTAATATTAGAAACTGTTATTGTGTAACTTTTTTTGTTTTAGATACATTTGAACAATAATATATGAGTATAATACTGTAACCAAGTTATCACTATACTCTGTATGCAGACACTCCAATCCAAACAGTAACAATATGGATATGAAGCTGGCTTTTCCATTTGTATGTATGCCTAGCTGGATAGAAAATTGTGCATGCATCACACATGATTTCCCAGGCAATCCAGCAACTGGGGGCTGCATGTGCATAGCACTTTTGGGTAGGAGTGTGCATCAGAGTCGGATGAACCCCAAATCCTTAGGTGAAGCGCAATGCCTTGGGGTGATCTTGGATTATCAGAGGTGAAGTGGGATTTCTATGAAGCAGCACAAGTTGAAACAGGTACCACTGAAGCATTACACGATATAGACATCAAAAACTGCACCAGACAAGCATCTGCTGAAAGCGAAAGCAATGCCTCTAAGCTTACAATGAGGCAATAATGCCATAGGGTGGAATAATGGGGAAAGAGAGAGCAAACCGCAGAGTGGAGAGGGGGCAGAAGGTGACTCACTGATCTAGCTTGTCATCAGACGGAATGAGCTCCTTCATTATAAGATCTTGCTTATAATTAGAGGAAATGGTACCGGTGCTCTCTAATATCAAAGTTTTGGTTAAGAAATGTTGATGGAGTGCTTAATTGACATCACTGTCAGTGGAGGCTGGGATTGATAGCTGTTGGGTGTGTGTGTGTGAGAGTGTGATGTCCTCCAGAGGTGAAGCTCAAGTCCTATTTGTTTTCAATTTGGCAGACCTCTCTTGTGTGCTATTTACAGGCCACTTGCCAAAAACACACACACAAAACCAATGAGGAGACAAATTGATTCTTTTACTCTTCCTAAAACTGTAACTGTTGCTCTTGTGGGAAAACTACTGCTGCTAACCTTCTGAAATTTGGCAGGACTCATGCCCTCAGAAGGAATTACCTTACCTGCAAATTTCAGCCAATTCTCTCTCTCTCTCTCTCTCTCTCTCTCTCTCTCTCTGTGTGTGTGTGTGTGTGTATGACATGCTTCATCCACTTTTTCCAAAATACCCTGCCTTTTGACCCTCACAAGTATTTGTCTTTTCCCCTTTAAGATACTGTAAATCTAGGTTCCTACACCTCCAGATTTTGGATACCTGACAGACTACATGGTCGCTCCACTTGTATTAATGCTGTGCTCCTTGGAGTACCTGGACCATGCAGGGATGGCTGACCCTCAGTTTGGGGGCCTGATCTGCCCCCCCCCCAAGCAAACCTGGAGAATGAGCAGCCTATACCACATGGAGACGTTACATTGTCCTTGCTATCCTCTACACACAATGTGAATTGATTTTTCGCAGAGGTAGAATGTCTGAATAGGGCTTAGGAGACTTTCTAAAATCAGCTTCAGAACTAGAGAGTGCACATCATGTTGCAGTTTCCAGTTCCTTTCATTAATTAACATATTTCCCTTCCATTACCAATTCACTCTGCTAAAACTGCAGGCAAGGAACTCTTGATGTGACATGTATAATAGTGTCATATTCTTTTTATGCTGCATGGGCACATGCACAATCCCATCAAGACTGCTTTTCTGCTGTGCATGTTTGTATCAGCAATGCAGAAAGACCCAAATGAATGGAAAGAATGAAAAGGTGTGGGCTTCTGAATGCATGCACAGCCTTCACCATGAGATAGAGGTGGAATCTACACACATATAAAAAAAAGTTCTGAAAATGCTTTTTTTTAAGTGTTTTTAAAAATACATTGAATTTTCCATAAGGCTCACCATCACCATCTTGTGTCACATTGTATATTGCACTCAAAACACACTTAAAACATTTTCTTTGCCCCTGTATAGCTGAGTCAGAAACAGGAACAGATTGCGATAGTGTATTGGTTTCACTTTGGAAACAAGATTGTGGATAAATGAGGATGGGGTAATTCTGGAAGCATTTCTATTAAAAATCAAATAGGAGCATCCCTCTGAAAGGCTGGGAGAGAAGTCTGTGATGGCAACTGAGCTTCCAAGGCTTCAACGACAAGGTAATAACAAAGCCTTTGGGCCTATTTCCCTTCAGTGCTCTCTCTCACAGTGTAATTTCCATTAATGTCAATAGGGGATTACAGACTTATACGGAAGAGAGTTTATCTTCCAGTGTGTGAAAGTGATTTATTACCATTAGGACTTTGGGAATAAAAAGGAACCTGGAACCTAGAAATGTAGGGGCGTTTATCTGCTTTTAATGCAGAAGCAGCTTTATTATATGGGAGCCAAATATTTAACTTAAGCAGTTAACAAGATGTATTAATAATATTCTCCATCTTGGGCCTGGGGGTGGGCCCCATACTCCACCTCAGCACACAAGGCTCCAAGGAGGCCTCGGAACATTGCTGCTGCCGCTCTGCTGTGAGTTTGTGGGGAGGACCGCTCCCCCCTGAAGCCCATTCTCCATCTTGGGCCCGGGGGGCGGGGCCCATACCAACCACCGCCACAACTTTGGGGACACTGGTGCTGCTGCAGCAAATTTTTAAAATGTTCTTATATATTTTAAAGCGTTGTAAAGGTGTTTTTACTTTTTATTCTGTTGTTCCACCATAAACGGTGGTTCTATCCATGTATTTTTATTTTGTTTTGTTTTATTTTGGGTTGGGGTGGGCTGGTTGTTGAGTGGGGTGGGGATTGGTTTTCATAGAATCATAGAATCATAGAATCATAGAATCATAGAGTTGGAAGAGACCACAAGGGCCATCGAGTCCAACCCCCTGCCAAGCAGGAAACACCATCAGAGCACTCCTGACATATGGTTGTCAAGCCTCTGCTTAAAGACCTCAAAAGAAGGAGACTCCACCACACTCCTTGGCAGCAAATTCCACTGTCGAACAGCTCTTACTGTCAGGAAGTTCTTCCTAATGTTTAGGTGGAATCTTCTTTCTTGTAGTTTGGATCCATTGCTCCGTGTCCGCTTCTCTGGAGCAGCAGAAAACAGCCTTTCTCCCTCCTCTATGTGACATCCTTTTATATATTTGTACATGGCTATCATATCACCCCGTAACCTCCTCTTCTCCAGGCTAAACATGCCCAGCTCCCTTAGCCGTTCCTCATAAGTTTTGTTCTGGTGTAATTGTTTCTGTTTGTTTGCTTTTATATTTTGTAAATGGAGGCGAATATGAGGCTTGGGATTCCTACTGTGGAGGGGCGAGGGAGGTATGGCGGTGGGGGCAGATGTCATAGGCGAAGGGGATCGAGATACGGATATGCTCGTACCCCTTCCAATCTGCGCCCCATCCCGAGAGACGAGGGTAGGGTGAGCAAGGATTACTCACCTCCGTCACTGGTGTTGTGCAATGCCAGGTCTATAGGCAACAAAACCGCCACCCTACGAGATTTCTTCATCTCTCAGGGGGTCGACCTGGCCTGTGTGACGGAGACCTGGGTGCGCGAAGGGGATACTGTTACCTTACGAGAGATGGCGCCCCCGGGTTTCTCCGTCCTCCACCAGTCGCGGACTGTGGGCCGGGGGGGAGGGGTGGCATTATTAATCCGGGAAGATTGTTCTTTCAGGGCTCTACCATCGCCATCGATCCCCGGCATTGAATGTGTTGGCCTAGTGTGGGGCTCCGAGGTGAGCTTGGCTGTCTGGCTGGTGTACCGGCCACCTAGCGCACCAGCAGCCACCCTGTCAGGCCTGCTGGAGGCGGTGGCCGGCTGGGCCTTGGAGTTCCCTAACCTATTGGTATTGGGGGACTTCAACATCCATGCTGATGCCACTCCCTCCTCACAAGCTCTGGACCTGGTGTCTTCCATGGCGACACTAGGGCTCTCCCAGTTTGTTTCGGGCCCCACACATCAAGCAGGCCACACGCTGGATTTGATCTTTGGCGTCGGTATAGATGTGATCATGTTTCCTTCGATGAAGGTGCCATGGTCTGATCACTACGCTCTGAAAGCCAGGATTGACGTTCCACCCCCACCCTGCTTAGGTGGCGAGCCGATTTGGGCTCGCCCGCGGAGGCTGATGGACCCTGATAGATTCCGTCAAGCCTTGCGGGACCTTGCTCCCCCTGGCGACTCATTGACTGAGCTTGTTGAGGGCTGGAATACCCAGCTCCTGGCAGCCATCAATGAGATCGCACCTAAGCGCCCTCTGCGACCCCGCAGAAACCGGGCTCCCTGGTTTACCGAGGAGCTCCGGAAAATGAAGCGGGACCTCAGACGGCTAGAGCGAGTATGGCGGGGTGCCCGTGACGGAGCTTCAAGAACATCTTATAGGGTTTTTATGAAAACCTATGAGATGGCAGTGAAGGCCGCTAAGAAGTCCTACTTCTCAGCCTCCATTGCATCCGCCAGCTCTCGCCCGGCGCAATTATTTAGTATAATTCGGTCTTTAACGTCCCTCGAAGGACAGCCAAATTTAACACACAATTTGACACACAGCTGTGAGGCATTTGCAAGCTTTTTTGCGGAGAAGGTCCTGTTGCTCCGCCATGACCTCCCCGCCAATTTCGATACAATAAAGGAACTGGAGGCCCCTCGACTGTCCTCGGGTCCAGTATTGGACCACTTTGACCGGATATCCCCAGCCGATGTGGACAGACTCCTCCAAGCTGGAAAGCCCACCACTTGTCCTCTCGACCCGTGCCCGTCCTGGCTGATTAGAGCGTGTCCAGACGAGGTGCGGGCCCCCCTGGGGGATATCATCAATTTGTCCCTTGGCACCGGGACATTCCCAGGGGAACTGAAGGAGGCAGTGGTGCGCCCGCTTTTAAAGAAAACATCATTAGATCCCTTAGATCTATCCAATTACCGCCCGGTTTCGAATCTTCCATTCCTGGGTAAGGTGATTGAGAGAGCGGTTGCGGAACAGCTTGGTAGGTTTCTGGATGAAACATCGGCTCTGGGTCCATTCCAGTCCGGCTTCCGCGCTGGTCATGGGACCGAGACGGCTCTGGTCGCCTTAACAGATGATCTCCGTAGGCAGCTGGATCGAGGCGGGTCGGGGCTGCTGATTCTTCTAGACCTGTCAGCAGCCTTCGACATGGTCGATCACGAACTCCTGGACCACCGCCTTGCCGACGTGGGGATCCAGGGCACAGCCCTTCAATGGCTGCGCTCGTTTCTCTCTGGTCGGGGACAGAGGGTGGCGCTTGGGGGGGAATTGTCATCCCGCCACTCCTTGGTGTGTGGAGTGCCTCAGGGTGCGATTCTCTCCCCGATGCTTTTTAACATCTTTATGCGCCCCCTTGCCCAGCTTGTCCGGAGTTTTGGGCTGGGCTGCCATCAGTATGCTGATGACACCCAACTCTATCTGTTGATGGATGGCCATCCTGACTCGGCCCCAGACACACTGATCAGATGCTTGGAAGCTGTGGCTGGATGGTTACGTGGGAGCCAGTTGAAGCTAAATCCTTCGAAGACAGAGGTCCTCTGGCTGGGACGGGACGATATGAGATTGAGGGGGCAACTCCCTTCTCTTGCGGGGGTGCAATTAATGCCAGCACCGTCCGTTAAGAGTTTGGGTGTAATCTTCGATACCTCCCTCTCCATGGAGGCGCAGATTGCAGCTATAACAAAGGCGGCATTTTTTCATCTCCGCCAGGCTAAGCAGTTGGCTCCTTACCTCCCTCGCCCTGACCTAGCCACTGTGATCCACGCGACGGTCACCTCCAGACTGAATTATTGTAACTCGCTCTACGTGGGGCTGCCCTTGAGACTGACCCAGAAACTCCAGCGGGTGCAGAATGCCGCAGCGAGACTCCTTACGGGGTCTTCGCTGCGAGATCACATTCATCTGGTGCTATACCAGCTGCACTGGCTCCCGGTGGAGTACAGGATCAGGTTTAAGGTGCTGGTTTTAACCTTCAAAGCCCTATACGGCCTAGGACCCTCGTACCTACGGGACCGCCTCTCCTGGTATGCCCCACAGAGGAACTTACGGTCTTCAAATAAAAACATCTTGAAGGTCCCAGGCCACAGAGAGGTTAGGCTGGCCTCAACTAGAGCCAGAGCTTTTTCGGCTGCGGCTCCAACCTGGTGGAACGCCCTGTCGCAAGAGACAAGGGCCCTGCAGGACTTGACATCTTTTCGCAGGGCCTGTAAGACAGAGCTGTTCCACCAGGCCTTTGGTCAGGGTGCAGCCTGACTCCCTCCTTTGGCAATCTCTACAAAGCTTTAGTCTATGGTTGCAATCAATTTGTATTTTAATTAATTTTTAGAATGTATTTATGATGTTGTACTGTTTTAGTGTTGTTAGCCGCCCTGAGCCCGGCTTCGGCTGGGGAGGGCGGGATATAAATAAAATTTATTATTATTATTATTATTATTATTATTATTATTATTATTATTATTATGTGGTATGATGGTTCCTGATGCATCCTTACACTGGCAGAACTTAATAGGTCAAGGGACATTCATGGTAAATCCTGTTAATGTATGGAAATGACAAGGCTATTTCTCCAAGGTCTTGATTTTTATAGACTGAGCATTTTGCATTTCCAAAAGATCCAGGATCATTTGTCTCTGAATGGTAAATGATCTAAAATTCCCAGTGCATAACATGCTGTGAGCACAGCCATAAATTAATTATATGTGTTTTTATGCTTGAAATGTTTTATCAGTGGAATAATTCTACAGCTGAGAAAAAAGAACAACAGGCCTGATTTTGACCTCTGCTGCAACATTTCATTGCCATTACTACAGACAAAAGACTCTAAAAAATAGATGAAAGCTCACAACTTAATGTGTATTCTTGAGTCAAAATCCACATCCAAATTTACCACTAGTAATATGAGAATGTGTTCCTGTGATGAGATCCCTTACTGTTCTGATAAGCATCTGGACAAAAATGTTCAGACATGGTGGGTTCTCCTTAGGTATGGACATCTGGCTATTTCCATACCATTTCATATGTTTATACACATGATTCTGCTCCAATTCAGCATTAATTTGTGGTTATTTAAAAAATGAAACTTCCCAAAATATGTATTTAAATATGCATTCTCTCTCAAGGTACATATTTAAAGGTGTATTTTGATACATTTAAACGGCCAAAAAGTGTATCACAATATATGAAGGAATGGGAAAGAAGAAAGGAAAGGTGGGAGAGAATAATGAGGAGAAGGATGTCCTGCTTTTCCTTCCAAAGGAGCCAAGTGCAGCAAACACACTACTAATAAAACATCTAAAAACCATTCCAGTATAGATGCAGCTTGGGAAAGATCTCTACTTAAAAGGTTTCTTGGAAGAACAGTGATAGCCAACAGTGATAGTACCTGCCTAATATTTAATAGGAGGGAATTATAAATGGTAGCTTCTTTTAATCTTCAGGTGCTTATTTTCAGTTATTACTCTTCAGTTTGATATTACAGGTTTCTAGATTAGCTGGTAAACGCTTGGCTTCTTTCAAGATATTTCACTTCAGTTCCTTAACTTAGTTGCATGGGATGTCGCAATGTTGCTCGCACATTGCCTCTGAACTCAGCCCTCCAGTTAACGCCTGTCTGAATACTCTCACAAGACACTAAACACTGTCCTTCTATCTAAGCTCAGAGAATCCTTTCTCTAGCTGTTGATATTTTCCTCAGGGTGGATGTTATACACACAGATCAGAACCAACGTTCAACTCCTTCCAGCTCTCTCTGAAACCATCTCTGCAACTATCTGAACATTCTCTTAGAAACTGCTCCTTTTATTTTTCCTCCCAAAGTGCTGTCTCCACACACACACACACACACACACACACACACCCAACTAGCGGTCTTGGTAGTCAATCAGAGAGAGGCTCCAGCACTAGCGGAGCTGTCCGTCACAGCCTCCTATCAGAGATACTGTGGTAGTGCCTCAGCAGGGGGTTGGACTAGGGGAACTTTAATTATCCTTCCAGTGTCATAATTCTACATGTATCTAGAGTGGTGTGGAAGCAACTGCGGAGTCAAAGTCTATCAACACTACCACAAGGAAAGGTAAAAGGGGTGTATAGTCAACAGGCATGTATGCAGCAATCTAAACGTAGTCAAGCACTCTGATCACTTATCAGTCTGCCTCACTATTAAATTGTCATATACATAAGAGTAAACCAATACTATAGTCTTCTAATCATCCACAGAGCCATTAAAGCAAATGAGAATTGCTAAAATGAATTGTTAACATGAATCTTTAATAATGAACGTGTCCCCTTTTCCTCTAGTTGCGTGTCATATCATGTCAGTACCAGATGATAAATATATATTTTTAATCAGATGTAATTTCTAAAAATAAAATGTGGCAATGGCTGAAAGAGGAATGGCCCATTATGAGCTGGAGAGAAAATGCTAATAAAAAAAAATGCTGTATATTCTAACAAAAGTGATACTGGCAACTTGATAATTAATTTAGTTAATATGGAATGATATCAATTTTTCCTACAATAGTTGTATCGTGAACATTAAAATGGGAGAGATTTAAATTTAACACCACCCTGGTTTTATAACGTTTTATTCTAATGTATTTGCTGGTAATTTATTTTCTTGTTTTGCATAAGATTCAGATGTGAATGTATTATATAAAGAGAAATCTATATTTTATTGTTTCAAACAGCATTATAATGTTAATTGCCTTGCCCCAGTGCCAGAAAATTAGCCTAAATAACAGTGCCATCTGCTGAAAAGTTGTAGTGACTTGCAGGAGAAGTTTCACAGTTTGCAAGTGGAATGAACTGCAACAGAGTGAAAAGGAAAAAAGAAACAGGAACAAATTAAAAAGGTATTATTTGTTTAGGTATTTATTTATCTGTAAATCACTAACTTATGTAGAATACCAAGACAGTGTACAATATAAACAAAAGCAAAAAAAGCATAACATATGTAAAATACCCTAAATGTAATAATGATGATGCCAATGAAAAGGAAAGTACAAAGGTGCTACTACAATTCAGTAATCAAAACAGATAGAGAGGCTAACTGAGAGGAGCAGTAGGAGACAGCATGGTAGGGTACCACTGCTCACCTGACCTCATGTCACTACTGCTTTCCAGGTGATGGAGGAGGAAGGGAAAGAGGCAAGGTGGAACAGAGGTTGATGCACTGCAAACGCAGTAGCGGGAACACTGGATAGTCTCAATGAGTGTGTTTGCACCCTACCAAACTTGCCACTGCCTCACTCCTTCCCATCTACCTCCTGGTAAACACTAGTGATGTGACCAACCAGAGGTCAGGTGAGCAGTGCCACCCTACTATGCTGTCTGCTACTGAACAGTAGCATATTCCATCTGGGAGAATTTAAAATATAGGAAATTAAATTAGGAAACATATGTAATTTGTTTCTATATTTCATACTGAATTCCTTTGCCTCACATATCCTTCACAGTGATGGATGACCTACATTCTTTGTTTCAGCTTCCTATATTCAAAAGGCTGGTCCAAAATGTGGATTTTTATTCAGATTCAGGATCTGAATTAGTTTGGATTGACTCTGAATCAATCTGCACCAAACCAAGGCCCAATCTGAATCACTATTCTGTCCCCAAACAGAATCAGTGGGGCCTTGCAGAGGCCATTTGTAAGATGTTGCTACCCAGCCTGGTCCCACAATTAGTTTGCTTGGTTAGGGTACAAGTCAGTAATGGGGCTAAAGCTTCTAAATAGTTTCCAAACAAGTCCTTGTAGACTACTGCATAAAACTTGAGGCTGTGTGCTTTTATTTGGGAAAGGCATAAGTAACTGTTTAAAGATCTAAAATATAGATAAGGTGCTGCAGCTCAAGTTGCTACCAAAGTTCATCAAAAGTGATGAAGCAGTTCCTTCTCATAAATGTTATCTGAGGAATTTCAGTGAATTTAAGAGACTAAAGAGATTTCTTGGGGGAGCAGATATATCTAGTTGCAGCCACCTTGTCATGTTCAGTTGTCAAAAATCTGGTAAATGACCAATTGACAATACATAATAATAAATATTCTTGTTATAGAATACATGGAATGTACTTTACTCTCAGTATTCCATTAATATCTCACATTTCTTCTACAGTGGAATTCATAGCAGGGTAAATAGGGTTCTTGGGCAGTTTCCATCCTGCATTGACAAGACTCAGACTTGTGTAGCTTCTGTGCCAAAAGTGCCATGTAGTTCAGTATACATTGGCTGACATAGTTATAGCTGAATGACATGATTTAGTCCATTGATTTCAAGGGGACATGCATTCAACCAACCCTATTTACCTGGGAGTAAGACCCATGAATTTAATAGGACTTACTGCAGAGTAGACATGATTAAGCTTCCACTGTCACTCTGACTCCAAATCATAATGGATATCCCCCCAAAAAGGCACTTGGCAGGTGTATGAACATGCAACCATTCTCTCATTTGCCATGAGAAATGCAATAATCTTTCCTATGTACTTTGCAATGCTATTTAATTTCTAGCTACCTCCCTGACTTCCCTCCCCTGGTAACAGTTCAGCACTTACTGTTTGGAGATCTGAATGAAAATGGCTGCTGTGATCTTAATGAAAGGCTTAATGCATTCAATTTTATGAATCAAACAATGTGGCATGTAGCTTTTTACTTCTTTGGAAGACGAATAATAGAGATCCCTCTGATTATTAAGAGATTGGAAGGGAAAGATTTTCTATTTTATCACTCTTTTGCACATTTTTACAACCAATTTATTTCCTGGTGATTTAAAGATGGAGCATATTGTCTGAACATAAATAATGTTTTTGAACATTTGTGAGATGCTAAACATTATCTCTATTATTCCTGTGAACATATCAGATCTAACAGCTATTTTATTTTTATTTTGTAGGTATTGTGCTGTATTGCAGAGAAGAAAGCATCATTGAGGAAGATTATTTTGAATGGTGTTTATTTAATTGCTACTGCTGTTTTTGTAACAATTGTGCATGAAGATTTATATTCAGAATGAAATTGGAATAAGGCATAGAATTATTATACTAAGGAACAAAATGTTCATCTCTGCCCCCAGGTAACAATAGCACAGTACTTTTCTACGTCTTATTAAGGCTTGTTTTACCATTTAGGCAATAAAAAAGCTAGCTGTCACCATGCAAAAATTCTTTGTGATGCCTAACACTCAAAATGCTTTTATTCAGAATGGACTGGGTAGCTACAAGCAGATCATGCCCTTCAGTAAACAGATATCCATTCATTGTTGTTTCTCTTTCAAACATGGCTTGTTCATCCCCAGAAGATGCTACACTACTAGTTATTTGGCAAGTAATTGATTGTCCTCCTTCTCATTGGCTGATTGTTCATTGCTACATTCAGTATGTATTTGTGTGTTTTCTTAAGATGATGTGTTATTGCTTAACTGTCCGTTTTCCTTGGAGAAATAAGACTGTCAGTTTGTGCACTTGATCTTCACCAGTCCTGGCTGCTCAAATCATGGAGGTCAGCCTAATAAGTAATACATGTTTTCCTTACAGAAAACTCAGTACCTTTGGTACTGAAAGAGGCAATGATATGGCTCTTTTAGATTAGGGGGAATAGTCTCTGGACCCTTATGTTTTGAACACCCAGTGTCTAACACCCTTTTTGTGGGCAATGTGTGTGAACAAGCTGGGCTAGTGCCGTTCCCAAGGTTTATGAGTAAAACTGATTAACTGATTCTCTGTAGTTCAGCTTTCAGCTTGGTATTGGCACTCCGAAACTGCCTTGGTTTCCTTAGCTGATTATGTATACCAAGAGCTAAGATAGGAGGAATGTGATCCTGCTGGTTCTCCTAGCAACCTTAGTGGAGCTTATGGCTTCTTGTTCTTCCTTTTGGCTGGTGACCTATGGCTTCCCATAAGTTTTCAAGCTGACTTCTATGCTGCATGAAACCAACAGTGTGATTGGTATAATAAAGGTGTCACATGGTCAAACCACCTTCCTCCCATCAGGACTTTGGATATTGCCTTTGGAACCAGCTGGAATTTCAAGCCCTCTTTAAAGGCAGGCCCACAAAGAGCATGGTGCAGTACTCAAGCCTGTACATGATTAAACATGGGTTACTATGACTAGAGATAAGTATTTAAAAATGTATTTTCTCTCAAAAGAGGCATTTTAAAACACATTTTCAACTGAGAACTCAAGTACTTTTAGAATTTATGTAATCTTAATTTTATTCTGTTGTATATACTTTTCCATAGTTTTAAAATTATATCACTTCTGCACAAATTCCATTTAAAAAAACAATAAACCAGCAAAAAATAAAACAAGACATAAAAGTATAAATAAAAATGCACTGTAGTTTAAGGAAATCTGGAATTGCTCACAAATATTAGGACTGGTATCCCCAAAAATGTGTCACCCTTCAAAAATCCTATCTTTCCTCTAAATGAAGAAAAATATTGTAGTTTTTATATGTGTGCATTTTTTGTTTCATTATAAGGAAATTATTCTTTTAAAAATATATTATTTATCCATGCATAAATACAAATGAACTTGATGATATCTCATTTAGCAATTAGAGAAATAAGATACTGTTGAAGATATTACAGCTACCTTATCAGCTGTTTGAGTTCATTTCAAATATTCATGTAAGAACTTCATACAGATCTCACTGAACCAGCATGGGCAAATAAAGGAAGAATAAACTTGAGTACCTGTCAAAAGAACTAACCAATTTAGAATCAGCTGTCAATGTGTCTAGTACTGCCATATACATACAATTCTGCAAGTGCATAAGCGATGAATGGCCAAGATTCAATCATACTGAATCATTGTTTTAGTTCTGGCCTAAATTGTGATAATCCATAGAGTGAAGCTCCAGGGCATCAGTTTTTTGTTTTTTAAAATTATTCTATAGAAATGCATTTTCCAGAGGCCTCTCATTCTCCTTTTAAAGTATTCTCTTTGTAGAGAGGCACTGTTCAAAGAAAGAAAGAACAGTGCTAAAATCATGTGTTTGTTTGTTGTCTTTATGGACAGGATATCAGCCAATCTGCTGGATAGCATTTTCAAATGCTTTGTAAACAATTATATGTGAACATTATTTGTTTGAACAAGTCAGAAATGCAAAAAAGTTCTTTCAATACTCAGTGGTCTAGCATGTTTTCATAAATAATGCAGTGCAAAATGGGAGAGCAGCATTTTTTATTATTTTAAAGAACATGGAGATGCTTCAGTATTCTGTTTGATAGACAATCGAGAACACACATTGAAAGGCAGCCGTTTCAGATACTGCTGCTTGTTTGCAACAGAAAAAGTGCAAGTAGCTTCTATTTCTCCTCTTTTCTGTAAAATGTGCACAGCCCAGATTTCCACTCTTCCTCCGCGGAGATATTCACACAAAGCATGTATTGCTGTTGGACAGAGCTTCTTCGCTTTTACACACTACTCAAACCCTCCATCAGACAATTGTGTGATGGGGACAACAGAGACACACTTTCTGACCTCACCTCTTCCAATGTGTCACTACTGGTCCCACATTCCCCATCATTCATATTGTAGCACCCCCGCCCCAATCTCTAAGCTGTTTGAGATTCCAGGGTTTCTGAGCACTTACTTTGGGTTCAGTTTCCTTGGCACAAGGGACAGCAGAGATGTGGAGGTAACGCTCTGCTTGTGCTGAGGCACACCTCGCACCCGGCATGCAACAGTGTGCCCAGGAGCCTTGCGCCCACGCTCCCTGAACTTGTGCCTCTTGGCTAGCTAACAGGGGTTTTCCCCTGATCGTTTGTCCTCTCACAGATTTGGTTACTATACATAACGCTTGGCTGGAGCATGACCGGGGAAGCAGATGTAATCAAGTATCAGGGGACATTTTAGGGAAACACCTGCTAACATGTGTATTCGCTAATGCTGGAACTGGGCTTAGATGGAAATACGTCATATTCAGAGTGGTTTCACTACAGTTTCCAATTGTTGACTTCTGCTAATAAAAGGAGCCTCTGCAGAACTAGCCAGCAGCTTGCTTGGAGCATGCTTGCCAGCTTGCTCATGCACAGCTCACCTACAGCCAACCTCCTGTCATCCTCCGTTATTCCTACACAGAGACTGTGGTGTCTTTATGATATATGGTTGTTTTTTTACACATATATGCAACCTGAGCACAAGGTGGAGGGGCTCACAGGAATTAATTCCCCTAGAAGGTCTTGCTTCTCCTATAGTCAAGCACGGCTCTCACTCTCTGGCTTCTGTCTGCAGCCTACATCTAGGCCCGCTCACACCTATTCCTCTCTGGCTATTGTCCTTCTCTCTACCAGCCAGGTGATGGAGGAGGCACACTCATTTGCCTTCTGACACAGAACAACTTCATTTGTCAAATTAACAATCATATTTAGGTGGCAACTGTGGTCCTTGCATGGCTAATTGAATAAAGGGGGGAAAACCTCCCCTATTACATTTTTAACTCTAACTGGATCCAGGAGCCCAATAATTGCAAGGGATTCATGCAGACTAACCTGCAAACAGAACATGTCAATGACTGTGTTATAAATTCACAGTCCATAGAGTGATATGTGCGTGTCAGCTGAATCGGTAGGTCGGCTGCTGGTTGGGTACTTATAATACAAGCACTCGAATTGGAGAATAGCCTCTACCACAGGCGTCATGGACTTTGAAGAAGCATTAACTCAGGAAGAAAGGGATAAATGAGCTAAGAGGAAGGCATGTTTGGCAAATCCTCACCGTGACCAACTCCCACCCAGAAACCTACGACCCCAATGTGGAAGGACGTGTGGATCCAGAACTGGCCTCCACAGTCACTTACGGACACATGTTAAGACCATATTCATGGAAGACCATCTTATTTGGCTACAAGTGATCGCATGTAGAATGATAGGTTCAGTTGCATAGACTCATATCCGGGACTTACGTCCACTTCTCTGCCACCAACAGCCATCCAGCTCAAAGACTGCAGTGAAATTGTAACTGACCACAGGATAAGATATCACACCATACCAACATTACCTGAATAATATGTCTTTTAAGGCCCTTAACAGCTATACTTTCCTAGCATTTTGTAGCGTGAGTAAATACGGAAAGCCCTTAATGCAACATGTTAAAACAAAAGATTTTTTGTAGTTGTAGTTGTTGTTGTTAATCAAATTCTTTATAATTAGCTCAGTCAGTTTCTTTCTTGGGGTTACCACAAAACATGGCACCCTCCCTGTGGAACACCCTCCCATCAGATGTCAAGAAGATAAAGAACTACACTGCTTTTAGAAGACATCTGAAGGCAGCCCTGTATCAGTAAGTTTTTGATGTTTGATATTTTATTATATTTTTGTATTTTGCTGGGAGAAGAAGAAGAAGAAGAGTTTGGATTTGATATCCCGCTTTATCACTACCCGAAGGAGTCTCAAAGCGGCTAACATTCTCCTTTCCCTTCCTCCCCCACAACAAACACTCTGTGAGGTGAGTGGGGCTGAGAGACTTCACAGAAGTGTGACTGGCCAAAGGTCACCCAGCAGCTGCATGTGGAGGAGCAGAGACGCGAACCCAGTTCACCAGATTACGAGACTACCGCTCTTAACCAACCAGATGGGTGGTAGAGTATTATTATTATTATTATTATTATTATTATTATTATTATTATTTACAGTGGTGTGCTGGCTGAGTGTGAGGCCCACATTGAAGTAGCTGGCAGTCAGCATAGGTTAACCTTTTCTTGCAGCTGTCATGCCCTGAAATGGTCATATGAAATGATCCTGGGTCAACCAGGGCAGATCACTGTTTGATGAAGGATCGTCTATATGCTGTCTTTTGCCCTGTACTAGGGCAGGTGAACTTTGCTGTCTTGCTTGGCCTTCTTCTTTATTGATCGAGACAGTTACAAGAAGAATATATTACATAGTGAAAACCTGTTATTAGTTTCGCACTGAGTTTGCTTTACTGCTACTGTTATTTCTATTGTTATTATTACTATTTAGACTATTACTCTCAAATTTATTCAAATGTTAGTGGTCCTCCTGGGCTTTGATGCCTGAAACCTATGTTTTTAAGGTCCACTCTGTTGCCGTGATTATAATTTGTTTTAACTATTTTTAATACTGAATTTTAAATTGCTTCAACCCAGCCTATGAGCTACTGGTGAAGGGCATGCAATAAATTTAACAATGATGATATAATAATTGTTTCCTTATTCATTAGGCCACACAGAACAAGCCAAGGCATGTGTAGAGAACTTTCCAAAGCAGCCTCACTGTTTTATACACTGAGGATGTGCATTGACAGTTAAGAACATAAGCCTGTCTTCCCCCTTCACACAATGGACAATCTTTGGATTGGGAGAGAGCGGATTTCCAGTGCAGAATGTAATTGGATAGTTCATATCACAGACATCCACTAGCTGAAACAACTGAAAACATTTTTTTCCCCCCAACAATCTTGTCCAGCAGGGGGGAAAGGTTGCTGCCGTAGATGTCATGTATTGTTTTTTAACAATTTTTTGTACTGTTTTAAACATTATGTTTAGTTGTTTACATATGTTCCTAAATCACCTTGACATGCATGTAAAAGGTGATCCATAAATTTAATAATAGAAATAATAATATCAGGACTTTTTCTGGATTTCCCATGTCAACCAATGGGACTACTTCTTCAGCCTCACCTCATTCAGAAAGGAGTCTTCAAGCCTTCAATTTAGAAACAGTGCAGCCTTGATGAGAATTGCAAAACCAGCCTCTTCCTTACTCATTTTTATTTAGAAGTGCTAACTTCCTGTCAATACCACATACCTCAGAAGATGTGACTGACATTTGAATAAATGAAATGATTTCTCCGATAATGGATAGCTGATGTGTTGGTGCATGCCGAGATCCAATCCAATCCATATCAAATATAGTTTATTTCAGAATGCAGCTGAAGTGAATTGCTGATCCATGCTAGAAATATTAATTGCATTTCTCCCTTTCTTAGTTGTGTGTGTGTGTGTGTGTGTGTGTGTGTGTGTGTGTGTGTGTGTGTATCTGCTTGCTCACAATGCTATGCCAAGGCTGGCTTTTACAAGTAAGATTTGGCATTTCAAGACAGTTTTTCATTATCTTGTATCATGCCGGCATGTCAGGAGCTTTATGGACAACAACCAGTACATTTTCTTCAAAATCATTTCCCAAGATTAGCAAAAGAAGCCATTCTACATTGAGCAGACAATTCATGTATGCGGGGGGGGGGGTTAAAACTGTTAGTCTAAGCCTTTATTTAGTTCATTTACTGAAAAATATTGCCACATGTACAACTCTAGGTGCTGAATGTAATCACTCTATGCTGCAACTTTTGCACCCACAAACCGTATCCAGCCATATTAGCACTGGCTAGATTATTTCTGCACACATTGTTGACATTGGACTGGGAGCGATGAGACTGGGAGAATATTCAACAGAATTGCTTGCTGATCATTTCCCCCCAAGACGCATCACCCAGAACAGGAACAACTTGCCTGCTGGTGGCAGAGCTGCAGTAATAGCCTCTTGACACGGCAACCCCTACCACTTATTGGTAGTGGGAGGCTCAAAGGATCTGTGAAGTCAGGGTTGCATGGATGGACCCGTGGAGCCAATCCTGTTTTGCTGCCAGTGTACCTGCACAGCACCAACTCACCACTGCTTTTGCCCTGACCATGGGGATCTACAAGCAGCAAGGGGGCAACTTTCTGCACCATGAACCATAATCTCAGGACTCTCAGATTTCATTTAAATAAACAAACAGTAAGTTTCTAGCATCTGTAGAACCTGAGATATGAAAAAAAAAATGAACAGGCACTATTTTTCTAAATTTTTGTAATAAAGTAGCTTGTTCCCCACTGTCAATATTTTTCTTTGCCAACCCCTAGAAAAATTCTGATGGATGTTCACGCCCTTCCTGAGAAGCAGTAGCAGCAACACCACCACCCAGAGGCTATTAATACAGGTACACCCCACCAGAGAATATCCTCGGCAAATTAGATAGAGTCACCCAGCCTACCCTGAGCTGTTGTTGGACTACAATTCCCATCATACTCGATCATTGGCCATGTGAACTAGGACTGACCGTAGGGCCAAAGGTTGGCCATGTCCGGCCTTTCCACCCAGTTCAACCCACAAGGTGGGTCAAAGGAATATAACGCAACACAAGACCAAACAAATCCTCAAAGCAGAAAATTTTTTATAATATAGGTTTGCCATACATCAGGAAAATCCCTGACATATCCTGGTTTTCTGGTGTAAAAATGGCGTCAGGGGGGAATTTAGCTGATTCGGCAAAATGTCAGGGGAAACCCAGGTGTATGACAATGCGATAGAAAAAGCAGCATAAAATCACTAATTTGGGGGGAGGCTTTCCCAAAAAAGCGCAACAATTTTTGTGGTTTCAGGAATTCAACTTTTGAATTATGGCAACCCTATATAATAGCAAGCTAATTCCCCCAAACGGTACAGAGATCAGTATCCATGAGTGGAATTTATACCACCAGAGTTACAGTGCCTTTGCTTCTTCTCTAAAAACTTCTAGAGCTGAGCCAGCAGACCTCATGGGAAGATAATTCCATTTCCTATCAGCTTAACAGCTATGTTGCAATCAAGCCACTAAGGTTTCTCATATGTTTATGGTCAGGTGTCAGGATTAGAGCATTATGAGATCCGGCCAAATTTCCCCATTCTAAAGCCTGTTTGTCTTCTGGGGGCGGTGGGGACAATGGAATTCAAAAGCCTGCTTCAAGTGAAGATTTATTTGAGTTTTCCGGATCAGCTAGCTCTAACCAAAAACCATCAGCATTCAGTGGAAATTTAGCTCGAGAGTCATCCGCTGGGATATCTTTTAATTTGATCATTAATCCTAATTGCACAAGTCACTGGCTTCCAGGCTAAAATAAATAAGAGAAAAGAAAAGGGCAGCAGCCTTCTTTTCAGCTTTGGCATCTATACCTACCTCAATATTTAAATAGCAAATTAAGTCATTAACACACACAAAAATCCAGGAAAAGCAAAATATGAAAATTTGTTCTATTAACTCATATAAAACTTTAATGTGGAATGAAAATGATTCATTTGTTTGATGGCTTGTATTTTCAGCTTCTAAAGACTTTCAAGTGTAACTGTTAATGGTCCAGTCTTGAAGAACACATCTTTGCCTCTCGAACGTGGACTTTATTTCACTTCCAGTGCCCCCAGTTAACTAGGCCAAATCCTGACTACTACATGATTAAAAAAAATGACATTTTGCTTTCATTGATTATGTAGCATGATTCCTTTCTTATTGAAAAAAGAATGAGGGAAAGCAAGTCAGTTTTTCCAAGTACAGTGAAACAATACGTTAATGTTAAACAAATGAAAATGGGCTTGTCTTTACTGTCTATATACTAGAACTGTGCAGTTGTTATGCATGTGTCTGTATGCATAGCATTTGGAATCTGCTTGATTTGTTTCAGATCTGCTCTGTGTTCTTCCAGTCCAATTCATTATGTAAGTGCAAATCTCATCTATTAAATCCAAAGCTGCTTCACCTCATTAACTATAACAGGGAATCTAAAAACAGTATAACTTTTCACATAAGTGGATAAAATTTGCAGCCATTACAGGCATGGTCACCCCTTCAAAGTGAATGAAGCCTGGTAAATTTCAAAAAGGATTGCTGCAGTTCTTTCTCAAGGGCAGAGAACCACATTCTCTCAAGTAGTCCTTTTCTTTTTTCTTTTTTTTTTTGGTGGGGGGAGGCCAATCAGATTGAGGGAGGCATGCCAGGTAAAATTACTGTCAAAGTTCAGACAGATCCTGTAGGTCCAGGAGCCATCATGCTACATGGTTTTACCATAATTATATAAGTAAATAAATGGAGAAATTATCACCATGAGAAGAGGGAGAAAAGGGAAAGTGAACATGCTATGTTTTTAAATTGTTTGTTAAGAAAAAGAATGATTGAGAAAGAAACAAGCCACTCCACCACTTACACCCTGCTCTTACAGCCAAAACCACCAACACGCTGTGATTGGAATGCTCTGTGAAAATAATTCACTATGATTAAAAGCTGGGCCTGTCCCTCCCCACTGCCCTCGCCCACATTCCTAATCATCTCAACTCAAGCTTGATTCCATTTATGGGGGGGAAATAGGGCAGTAGGGAAAGCTTTGTTTCTGAAAGGACGCAACAAACCTACTCAAGGATGCAACAAACCTACTCTCAGCTCTGCCTCCACCTGACTTTGGAGCATGAGATCATTACCCAAATCACCCCAGATCACGCCATTATTTAGGGTACACATGGAGTCAATGCATACTCCTTATCCATATTCTTGCAAATTGATTCCCAAAATACTGTCAACTGAAATGTGCACTAACACACCAGGGCTTAGGTGGTTGCCACATTGTGCCATGAGAAAAAAGGCATACTGAAAGCTTCACATATCAGTGTGGAGTATGGAAGGAGAGCAGGGTCAACCCCTCCCCCCAAGTTTCATTTCATTTTTACCAATTTATCATAAGCAGGAGCCAACCATTCCAAGCTGGGAACTAACAGTCAGAACAGCTGACACATTCTGGAGAAGGTCAGGACCAAGGCACCTTTATATTGCTTTACAGTCAGAGACTCTTGTTCTGCTTCCAGCTGCTCATCTCTGGTATATTTAAATTGTGTGTGAGCCCTTCCTGTGCAGACCTTCTGTGCAGTTTGCTGTCCATGAAGTTATTTTGGGTTTTTTTCTAAGTGTTTGTGTAACTAATGAATCAGGAGCAGTCTGTGGGGCAGGGCAACACTGCTTATTTGACCCTTCATCACCATTGCTCTGACTTATTGAAAAGAATGGGGGGAGGTGGTCATGTCAGTGCAGTGGAAACGCACCAGTGGATCCAATTCAGCATTCCTACTGCTGCATTTCCACCATGCAGGTGTAACTGCCTCCCTTTCTGAAAGCAGCCCTGTATCGGGAGGTGTTTAGTGCTTGATGTTTTTATTATGTTTTTAGATATGCTGTAAGCCACCCAAGGTAGCTGGGGAAAGCCAGCCTGATGGGCGGGGTATAAATGTTGTTGTTGTTGTTGTTGTTGTTGTTGTTGTTGTTGTTATTTCTTGGTAAGCCACAGTGATGGCAGTAATGGTCACAGGGCAGGTATCCAGCAGCACCATACCGGCCACTACTCTAACGGGTTTTTTGTTATATCATTATTTTATTATTTATTTAATTTATATACTGCTCTATACCTGGAGGTCTCAGGATGCTTCACAGAACAAAATCAAAATTTAAACAATCTTCATCAAGTCTTGCTTTGAGTCGTTCTTGGACATCGGCATCTGTGTCTTGTTCCAGACACCTCTCTGTTGACTGAACATAACAGGGCCACTGGGGAACTTGCATGGGCTAGTAATCAATGAACTTGTTTTGTTTGGCTGTAGTAAATTTACATGTCCAAGGAGGTTCATATACCCTCATATATCAGCTCCAACAATGATAAAGCACTGGAATTGATGGAAGGTGCCTTTCTTGGATTTACAGAAATTATTATTGTTATTTGATTTGTATGCTGCCCATCTGACTGGATTCAGCTAGTGTTTCTGTTATGTACTGAAGTTCTCACCCTGGGCCAGCAGGGGGATACTGTAGATAGTTATGCAAATGAAGGATCGAAAGTGACGTTCAGTGATTGGATAGTTTGTATGCAAATGAAGGATCAAAAGTGACATTCAGTGATTGGATAGTTTTAGAAAGTTGCTACAGTTACGTTGTTCTGGAGCTCTATATAAGCAGGCTGATTGAGCTCCTCAGTTCAGTTCTGTTCTGGCCTCTGAATAAATAAGAGCTGTTTGAAGAATCGCTGTGTCGTCTGATATGTTCGCCCACAACTTAACAGTTTCATCATCTCCACCTCTCAAGTTACCACTTAACTGGAGACTCCAGTTAATTTTATTAGTTAATAGTTAAATTACTGTTCAAATTTACTATTAAAAATTAGTTATTAAAAGTTTTGGAAGACTTTCCAAATTTGTTTCCTAATATGCAGTACCAACAACTGTTTCTTTCATGTTGCTGTTTTACTTGTTGATTCATTCTCCAGATTAAATCTGGTGATGCTTGAAAAATGTTAATTTCCAAACCAATGAAGAGTATATTTTGATGCTCATTTTGCTATAGCAACATGTGCTGGTTTTTTATTCCCTCATAAACTTGTGTGTCAAGAATATGGACACTGGATTAATTACAATTCACTAATTTATGTCCATTACTGCCTTTGTTTTACAGACAGAAAGTTATTTAACTCAACAGATGGGAAGATGTCTGCAGGTCATAAACCTAATACTATTCTAGTAAAAGTCAACATAAGGTTCTTGCTTCTTGAAGTGTAAAGCTACTTTATGCAAATGAAATTTCACAATAAAATTACTTAGTACTTACTGCAAAGTCCCACAACACATATCAAACCATTCAAGATAAAAGGATTTCCTCTTATTGGAACACATAAGACCTCCATAATATTTTGTGTCCCTCTTGTGATTGACTATATAGTTTAGCCCACATGTTTGAAAAAGAAAGTGTATCATAGCACAGTAAAATGTTGCTCAAGAAACTACTTCTTTTCACAAAATGCTTATCTGGAATTCATGAGATCCGGGATAAATTTCAGGCAGTGTTGTAGAGGTTCCATGTGAATCCCTAAAACACAGGTAAAGTTAACTCCTTGGACCAGTTAATCTGATTTAACACCAATTTATATGCAATTTATGGAGAAAGACTATTTTCCCTGGAATGGCGGCTGAGCGACTTCAGGATCCATGGCCTCTTTTTTTGCAGATGGATAGGGAGAACCACAGATGACAGGCAGATGCAGAAAGGTACAGGGCCACTGCTCTTCTGCTGGTGGTGCTCAATGGACAAAACTGGGATAAGAGGCTGATTATGATTCTTGTACACATGAATCTTTTGGTTTTATCTCAGAATGCAGGATTCTACTTTCTTGCCAAGCAGTTTGATCAGTAAGGGTAGGAGATGTTCAAGGCTTTTCTATCCCCCACCAAATGGCCCAGCAGAAAATTAGCAAGAGGGGAATCTGGGGTGATGTCTTCAGGTCACCACAAACCCCTTGCTGCTCAACTTCAGACCTTTGAAAGAGGCAAACCCGGAAGGAGGGAAACTGATACATGGTTCAAACTCACCCATGGAGCTAAGAGCCACTACCTCCCCACTCCTGTTATTCCCCCTGGTCAGTAACAGTGACCCACCTGCAGGCAAGAGAACATAGTGGTTCTGCTACATCCAGCGAACACTTCTGCCTGAAACATGCTCAAAACAGAATTTGTAATTTATGAAACTACACTCAAGAAAATGCAGTGCATAGCACTGTCTACGTGTATCATTTCAACAGAAACTTGAAAGTAAGTTATATTAATGTTACCCCCTCCCATTCTAACTTCCTTTCTATCAAAGCAATAGTTGGTCCCTCCATAGCATATAGTTTATTAAAATTGAAATTAGTGATTGAAATTATATCTCCAGGAAGCTGTCATGATTCCCATTACAATGAGAATGTAATTACAGTTTAATTTATAACAAGTGTATTTCAATTATTTTTCTCAGAAATGAGAAACTTATTATTAGCAACTAATTTCAAGAATGCCAAGGTTTTGTCTGCAGATGATTCATTTATTTGCTGCCAAATAAAAACAAGAGACAAGACTTTATGCTGAAGAGGGTACGTATGAAAAAGTTTAGAATAAACTATGGTGCAAGTATAATCTGTTGGAGGCACATGTGATTCTCTCTGCACCTTTATTATAAGTAAATGTGATTATCTCTGTCTTGGAAAGAGTGACAGTTAAGTGTTGGAAGGGGGGAGAATTATTCTCAAGGACACTTCTTAAAAATGAATTTAGAAGCATGCTGCTTAATAAATAATGCAGCCGACCAGTCCTTGATGCTTTACTTTCAGGACTAGGACTCCCTGCAAATTGCCAAGAGCATTTAATGTTACAGAAATGGTAATAATTTGTGCAATTCAATGCACAAGAGTTCAAAGATTCAAACGTCTAAGCATTTTTGTAATATCCAGGCATTATTGCTTTACCAATTCCACATCGAAGTATCACAGTCTGGTAGGCATGTTTGCGCATCACATTGCAATGAATGAAATATGCCAAAGAGCCTGAATTTGCACAAACCTTATTGTCTTCAATGGATCTTGAATTAAAGAGGTCCTTGAAGGACTGTGCTCAGTGTCCAATGAGTGAATGTGAACAGACTTACGCCAACAAAATGCATCACTTCTAGGTAGGGATGGACATATCTGTTGATTTCAGTTTCGCTCAATTTTGCATTCTTTCAATTTTAAGTTTGGTTCACTCCATTTATGCATCTGTTTGGAGTATTTAAAAAAATGGCAAGAAAGCCAGTATTTTAGTGTTTATGCCTCCCATTATACACATTTTGATGCCATTTTGCCTAATATGCGCATTTTTACAAGCATTTTCCTAACACATTTTACATGTTAGTTCAGTAATATATGCATTTTAATGCACTTACCCCTAAAATAGGCATTTTATTATACATTTTTGATCAAAGAACTGCACTGCCAGACTTGGAAAAGTGTAGATTTCAAAGGCTGGCTGCGTTTGGCTTTGCGCATTGTTTCAGGAAGCTTGGAGGCAATGTGCTTCTGGTTGCTGGAAACTGCAGACGGGGAGAGTGCCCTCATACTTGGGTTCTCCTTGTGGGCTTCCCATAGGCATCTGGTTGGCCACTTCAATAACAGAATGCTGGACTAGATAGGTCATTGATCTGATTCTACAGGTTCTTCTTATGTTCTTACATTCGATAGGGATATTTTTGTCCCATCCCTACTTCTAGATGCTATTTCAATGAGAAAAGAAAAGGACTTGTTAATTGTCCCATTAAAAAGAATTGGATTTAAAAGTGTTGAACTTTGGCTGGACCTTGTCCAATATATTTTTGATGACATTGCATCTTACATAAAAACTAGCATATGGCAAATGGTGGGGTGTCTTTAATATTAATATTTTAGTAAAATCCTGAGATACGTTTGGATATCTAAAGTGGGTATTTTAAGATGAAGAAAATCAAATGCTCTGAATAAGTATATATAGAGATAATTATTTCAAACTACAAGAAAAACAACTTCTTTTATCTCTGCAAGACCACTGAGCCAAAAATATAGCAGCAATTTTAAGGTTTGTTTAAGAAAAAAAGATGTTAAGTTCAGCAATCCAAAAATGGGTCTTTTCAAGAAAGCATTTCCTGCAGCTGTGAGATCTTATGACATCTTAAGTTTAGAACTTGTAACTAAAACGAGTTACCCATTGTGTTTACAGAAGTTCTATTCATGGCAGGCTGCCTTTGCTAACCAGCTGAAATCTGGAAGTATTTATAAACAACAAAATACACTGGGAAGCCTGATTTTAAAAATCAGCCAGGTTGTTTAGGAATTTATCCCTCCACCTTTATACAAATTATTATTATTATTACTACTACTACTACTACTACTACTATTATCATCTTCTCACTTATTGAAGATGGTGGGGGGCAATCTAACAATCTGTTAGGTGAAAAGGTGGGCATAATTAAAAATCTAGCACCAGTGGTACAGCACATTATGGTTGGCATGTAAAAAGTTTTCTGGGTTTATCCACACATCTCCAAGTAGAGCTGGGAAGTCAGAAAAGCCTCTGCCAGTCAGTGTGGACAATATGAACTAGATTGTACCATGTAAGGCAACTTCCTGTTTCAATCAGCTCTTAGTTTATTCAGAACCTGAGGGCTAGAAAATTGAGAAAGGGCTGTAGTTCAGTGGTAGAGCAATGTAAGGCAGGTCTCTATGTTCCAATGTAAAGTTCACCATTACCTTCTGTGTGACAAGAAATGCTCTTTTTACATGAACATAGATCATTTATCATGTGGCATTCTGCATGTGCACCAGAGCCGATTTGGACAAAAAAACCAAGACATGCTGAACCAAATAGGCCACCCAATCCTATGACCCAGCTAAGATGTTCAGTGTCATCACAGAGACAGAGGATCAACACATGATACTTCTACCTTCTGAATAAGCAAGAATGTCAGTAAAAAGCTTCCCCTTGTGCATGCTCATCTACTCTAAGACTCAATATGAATGAAACTAAACAGGTAATAAAAAGTCTTGAGTCTGTGAAATTCATGCAAAATAATTAACAATCAGTAGGGCCTGATCCTGAATCACTAAAAGCAATCATTTGCTCTTCAGTTACTGTCAGTAAGATTGACCACCCTGATTCTACATTACTTCAAACATTTCTCTGTAGGCAATGGGATCAAAGACATAAAAATGTGGAAGATATAGGAGGACCTCCTGTTAAACACACCAGTAAGATAGGCAGGTGGAAGGAAATGTAATAAATGTTTTTGTTTTTGTTTTTCGCAGATAGCCTTGCCTTGCATGCTTTTGCAAACTTTCACTAGTTTAAGTGGCATCTGCTGTTGGGCAAGTCCAATATCCAAAACCTCTTTGGATTATTAACTTTCTTTCCAGCTTAGAATGTGCAGAAAAATCAATTCTCTACTGCAACTGGCTTGTGCATGGCTCAGCAGAGAATGAAAACTGCCAGCTACAGCTCTTTGATTCACTGCCTGGCCCTAATTCTGAGTACCCTTCTCAACAGCCTTAGGGATTTTTGAATATGCATGTTGGTCTCCTAGGTGTTATAAGGCAGTTGATCATAGTCAACATATACATTTGCCAAAGCACACCCCTCTCCTCTAGAATATTTATCTTCCTCACTAGCATACTCCGTTTTGGAGGAATAGCATAGGACAGGCCTATGCCAGATCGACCACATAGTATTGACCTCCCTGTGCCAATGAAACAAGCACTCAAGGGATAATCTCTGCCTCATTTGCAGCATTTCAGTTTTATAGTCTTTATGGCCAGAAGGGGCATGGGATAATTTAGCCGCGCCTCTGCAATTTATTCCACTTGGATTCAAGAAAGCTTTTTAAAAAATGATCCCCCATCTGGATCTAAATGCTCTAAACAACTGTGGTTTTTGTATTCCCTTTGACATACAGTTTCTGTGTTTTATTAAATTTGATGCTGGAAACAGCTCCTTATTTGAAGTCGGAATCTGCATAACTACAGCACCCACTCTTTGGACCTTCCTTTGCAGAAGGGCCTTCTGGGCTCATATTATTTTCACAGAAGAACTGTAGTTATATACAGTTCTAACCCAAAATGGTACACTCTTCCATTGTCTCCCCAAACAGAAGGATGCTAACCAACATCCCTTCTGATCAGCCAACTTGGTGCCATTATTCCTGCACCAAATGATCAGCCAAGTATGTCCACCAACGAAGACGTCCTTATAGGAATAACAAGATACACATTACATTTTTGTCTCTATAATTCATGCTGCTCAGTATCAAGACAAACAAAGAGAAAAGGGGCTGATTAAGCAGCTTATCAAGTGCTGAACGGCACCTGACAAATATAAAACCAGGCACCTGTGTTCCAGATGTACATGAATCTATGTAGATCATTGAAGATCATACCCTGTAAGTACACATATTATTTAATGAACTAGAACTGAAATAAATTCAAAATTTATCAGCAATTTGAAGGCAAATTGTCTGTTCCACTCAGCATAGGATATTGTGGCAAGGCTGTATCTGACCTAATCTGCAATTAGTACGCAATCTCAGCTGATGAAGGATGCCTTTTTGAATACTATCATAAACTCACCCCATGCTCCAACTTACAGGTACATACAAGTTCAAAAAAGGTTTTATCTGAATCACTGAACTCATGCAAAGCCAGTTAGGAGGGACAGGACGATGGACCTGCCCTTCCGGAAGCAATATCACCACTATATGCTGTGTCTGGCATGGGGCAGGGCGGTGGTGATGTCAGGCAGGTTTGGCTGTACTGGTGAGAGCTCAAATTGGCTTTGCTGGTGCTCCTCGGCTGTTCTATCCTCATACCTTCCCAATCCACTAAAGTGATGCTGCTGCCAGGAGACCAGGTTCACAGTGCCACCCACCCACCCACCAGCCCTCTAGCAGCTCTTGACTGAACTGCCTACAAAAAGTCCTTCAGTCTTAACCCTTAACAGATTGGGCAATGGGCCTTCATCTATCCAGTTATTGATTCCAAGCACCTGTTCAACATAGCCCATGCCACACTAGTTATGATATAAAGGAGAAATAGAGCCAAGCATCATTTGCATAGTGCTAACAACTCAGTCCAGATCTGCAGACTACCCAGCAGTTTCATGCAGCTCTTAATAGCATGGGACACAAGAAGTGCAGGAATAACAGTGCTGAACTATAGTTTCTCAGCAATAGTGTGCAGTCAGAAGGCTCTTTTGTCAATTTGACAAAGGCACTTTGTAAAAGTTCCTCCTTCCACCACCACCTCCTTTTTTTAAGCAAACTATTCACCACACTGAGCCTCTGGACTAGCAGTGTAAAAATGAATAAATCATCAGATCAGGGATCTAGCAATAGTAGAATGTGCTGATGATTGTGGGGAGAATGAGATTCTTGGGAGCCCTCCAGGTTATGATTCCTGATCTCCCTTGCTTAATCTGAAAATCAAGTACAAAAGGCACCATCTATCATGAGCTCCAGATTTTTATTTATGCAAAAAGTTAACCAATTTAAGCCTTTTCTTCCATAAAGGAAAGTAAATAAGATGTTACTCCTGAATTCACCATGTTTCTTTTTTCACTTTTCATTTTTCATGTTACATAAATTTAACATTGACAATCCTACCTACCTACCTAATTCAAATCATATAGTCTGTACATTGCTAAATTCATTACCTACTTCATTTGATTCCTACTGGTAATCCATTTCCCAATTCTGAAGGACTTGCTTTACTATTCTTTCTTTCTAAGATGAAGACAATTAGCTCTTGGTAGCTGACATATATTCAGCCTTGAATGAGTTCCAATAATTACTGATCTGTGTTTGCTTGTGCCAGATCCATTGTAGGCTTTGACTTCCCTAAAACTCATTGAAATCAGCTACATAGAAACCAGCCTAACACTTAACAAAAATCCTCCCAAGCCTAATCACATGTTTCCATTACCTGACTGCAAAAGAATATGAGACAAGCTGTCTTCTAAAGTCTGTTTGGGGAGCAAAGACAAGCAGATATTGGTCAGCTGACTGGTCTGCTGTTTGGGGCATTGCCCACTCCGGGTTGGAAACAGGAGAGAGATTATTGAATGCTCACTTGAAGTACATTGTTAGCTTCTAGCTCAGGGAATCTTTGGCACCGTTCACATTACAAAAACTACTATAGCAGCGGTCAGCAAACATTTTCAGCAGGGGGCCGGTCCACTGTCCCTCAGACCTTGTGGTGGGGCAGACTATATTTTGAAAATTTTAAAAAATGAACAAATTTCTATGCCCTGCAAATAACCCAGAGATGCATTTTAAATAAAAGCACACATTCTACTCATGTAAAAACACGCTCATTCTGGACCGTCCGTGGGCCAGATTTTGAAGGCGATTGGGCCAAATCCAGCCCCCAGCCCCTAGTTTGCCTACTCATGGACTATAGAGATATATAGAGTAGTGGGTCCATGGCTTGGCTTTTGAAAACAGGGGGTCTGCAGTACTTAGCGAATCAAGAAGTACTATTCTAGCTAACCTATTTGCAGATCTTGTTAAGCAAATAAAACTGCTGTCTATTTACCCCAGATAATGTGTCATGTCTTCATTTCTGGTGGGGAAATGAAAGATTGTTCTTCTTCTCAGAGTTTAATGGCATAGCAAGACCCTAAAACCACCACCAACTGGCAACAATGCAATAACATTTCAGTCCCAACCTGTTGTAGAGCCTCATATCCTTCACAAACTGCCATAAACCCTCCAGCACTGAACTCCAGGGAGTCTTGTCCCAGAGATAAGGACCCACGGAGCAATTTGAGCACTCAAATCACAAAAACTGTGAAGGAGAAGTCCTCTGTCTTTCATATCCCGCAAACAGACCCATAGATAATGATAAACTGTTTTCTCCACTCACAAACCTCACAGTATTCCAAGTCTGTCCTCCCTGCCCTGTACAAACCACTCTGAAGAGCATAATACTCATCAAAACTCTCAAGAGACAAATTTGTATCTGCCACTCTTTCAGTGTAAAAGTGTGAAAATCATTCATTGATGGACAAAATAAGACCTTCCTTCCTGTAGAACCCACCTTATTCTACATTTGCATCTAAGAGAATACATTTAAAAAAACAGCTTTTAGCTTCCAAAAATGACACTGGCACCACAAAATAAGTGTCCTTCTGTTCTAAAACCTTCCTAGCCACTTTATTCTCAACAATCACCACCTGTGTTGGAACAACAAAATTCAGCCAAAAGTCACACACAGAGTTGAATTCAACGAAGTCCAGAGTGCGACTTCTACTTGTGCAATGTAACTTCCCTTCCCTCTCTTCCTCTTGCAGACCCCCTGGAGCAGGTTGGGGAGTTGTTGGGGCATTACAGGGGAAACTCACACAGTGGCTTGTTGGATACATTTGTGTCCTATACACACAATGACCTTTGTTTGATGAATACGGGCTATTGCAATAATGTTGAGACGGCGTGGGTCTTATCTATCATGGTAGAAGAGAAACAGTATAACTTGCTAATCTGTACTGTTTATTTACCAAGAGGGAGAAATTGCTGATATTTTTGTAACTACAAATATTGAAACCATGCTGTTAATGGTGCATATTGGGTAGGATAATTAGAGCTGGTAATTGGAGACAACAAAGATGGAAAGTAATTGGACTTTGGGAATTATTATATGATCATTAGGAGTGGAAAACAAGAGCAGAATGTAAATAAAGGGTGTGAAAAGGGCACAGTACAGGGAGAGTTATGCAAAGTTACCTCACATGGGGCAAAATTTGTGAGCAGACATTTTTTATTCTATTGCTTTTCTCTTTGGGCTTCATTGTATTGGAAACTGTTTTTAAAATTACTTTAATTCTCAAGTTGGCTAGGACACACTGAAATATTCATCAATCGCTTAGAGAATTTCCTGCAATTGATAGGAGATTTTGCCATCAAGTTTTGAAATAATTTTAATTTTCAATGAATGTAAATTAAGAACACTGGTATCTGGTTATCAAATAGCCTATAAAAAGGAGAACCTAACTAAATTCTATAAAATGTTTCCATGGTGCTACATTTTAAAATGTTACACTTAGAGATGGATTTATTTAAGTATCAGCAAATCAATTATATTGAGAGATTACATTTGAATGCCTGTCTTAATATGGATATCTGCGTCCCACAATTAGTATTCTAATGTATGTAACATTCCATGTAATGCTGACATTTTATAACACCTTTTAAATCTGTATAATTGGTACATGGGGAATTCCACTACAGTGGTGTGCTGTATATTTCCTCACTTTAATATTAAGAGGCTTTCCAAGCCTATATATACAGAGGAAAACTAGAACAAGAGTGTAGATGTATTGGCTAAATATCATAAATATCATAAAGACAGAAAAGCAGAATGATCTAGAAAATAATTTTTTTGATGGCAATCAAAACAACCACCAAACAGCCTATTTGCATCCAAAGGAACTTTCAGCATTTTTTTTTATTTGAACTACAACCCACAGTATATGCCCTATCTCTTTTGAACCTGATAGGATTGTCTAAGGTAGTTTTCTATACAGCATACAGGGCTGCGGCTCAAAGAAAATAAGTAATAAATATCATCAGGTATGCGAAGCCATTAAGCAAGTCACCGACTACCTCAGGATATTTTGTCATCCTGGGTGAGGTAACATTTTCTGTACTGATGTCCATGTAAAGATACACAGGACTGGATTGTTTATATTTCTTTGTATGATTCTGTATCGCTATCTTCATTTCCTACATTTCAATCACTATCATTTGTTCTTTACTACAAATTTGTTCTTTACTACGACTTTTATTTTTCTTGGCCACTGGAATAATTGTCCTCCATGATAGTGTCTTAATTCAAACTGTAATAAATGGATTGGTGGGTTCTGTTTTGCACATATTTTAAAGGCTGCACTTTTAAATGATTGTATTTCCACGTACATTCTAATACATGTAAGACAGTGGATTCAACTGGATTTACTCTCAGGTAAGTAAATACAGGATTGCACTCTAAAATATTCATTTATTGAGAAAATAATAGTACTAATTATGTTTTACTTAAAAGAGAAAACCACTTTAATGTTTCTACTATAATATTTAATATTTTAAAGAGGTTTCTTCCCTCTCACATGAATAAAATGTAAAAGCCAGACTTCCTTCTACACACTGATAAAATGTGTAATAGTCGGAAGCAGGATTTCCTTGCTTGCTGCTAAGTGATCTAGTTTATAGGGGGTTGGAAATGCAAAATAAAAAGTTAACACCTTAAATTTCTGACATCTCAAAGTCACCCATGGACTTTACCAGAAGACCAGATGCAACACCGGTGGAACACAATGTGCCTTGCTCAGTTCCATGTTACTTTAGTTTACCAGTTTTGTAATTTTCAAGCCTTTATTGTGAAGTTAAAATAACAATCCAGTAAGAAATGTGAAATAAAATTAATGAAAAAGAAGAAGGGGGGGGGGACTGTACAAAAAGCAATTCTGTGAACACAGCTATTACTTCATAAGGTAAGATTCATTCTCAAGGGACTACAGAGTGAATTAGATGTTACCACAAAAATGACAAATGTTATGAATATCAGATGAAGCCATATTTCATGGAGACTAGCCATCACAGTGATTGGTCTGTCACATAAGTAACAAATGGTAATAAAATTGAGGCAAAAAACAAAAGTTTAGCGGCTCCCCCATAATGTCCTTAATTTATAAGTCAATTTTGCATAAGTGAAAATTGAACCAAATAATTAAAGAAAAAACCAAAGCCCTGTGATACAGTCAAACAAGCAACTACTAATAGAAAAAATTATAGGTGGTTTACATATTAAGTCCATATTCAACCAGGCGGCCAAGTGGAGACTTGAACCCTGGTCTCCCAGGTCCTAATGCAATGCTCCAACCACTATACCACAGTGATAGAAACCAGGAGCAGCCAATGGGAACAGCTGCACCACAGACTTGGCGTCCCTGCAATGACATCACTACCATGCAATGAGATGGTACAGGGCAGGTAGGTTTGGATGTACCTGAACCACCCTGACTTCACCCAGACCACTTTAACCCCCAGCTTGTCCTAGTAAAGGGCAGCAGTGCTGCTGCCAGGCCAGGCCTGTGGTCCCTCCTGATGGGAAATGGCAGCTCACATTATGATGCATCTCAAAAGTGAAATGCCATCTTGGGTCACCTGTGACTGCATGCCATCTGAGAAGTGGAAAGCAATTGGGGCAGGGTACTGGGATGCAGTTGGTGGGTCCTTCAGCCATCTTGAGTTAGCATTCAAAATCCTGGGTAAGCACACAAAAAATTAAACTTTCTACCAGACTGCTAGAAAAATCTAGCTAGGCCCCTTTCATTCACCAGAACTTCAAAAATAGCTGCCATGTACTACCTTCACTTAGCTGTCACAAACAGTTATTGAATTGAGCCAAAAAAGCCCATTTATAATTCATCAATTAAAAATAGTGATTCTTGTACAGATTTTGTCTTTTAACATATCACAAAATCCTGACATTTTTGCTGAAAGTCTGTCACAGGGAGTAATTTGTTTCTAATGATCTGACTTATTATAAAAAACAAATGAAATGAAATTCAGTTTATTTGTCATGCACATAACACACTAGAATGACTAACATTTTGTGCTGTCTTTTAGAATAATGTTTTTCATCTTCAGTGGGATCTATTATATTGTACCTAATAAAGAAAAGTGAGAAATATTAAGTCAGAGAATCTATACATATATTTAAAAGCAAACCTATTCTAATTTCATGAGCTGATCTCACAGTTTTTGCTGGCTTTAATAGGGTCTACACGGATGTTACAAAGCGATGCCTCTCAAAGTATGAGGCAAGCTTCTCCAAAGAGACACAAGTAGCTAGCTGTTAGGGAGATATAAAAGGAAATGGCAAACTAATTTTCAAATTGGAAAACTGCTATATTTCATCTGTATGAAGTATATGGAGCCCTGGCAGATAAAAGTGTGTGTGTGACTGCTCAGTTCTAAGAATTCTGCTTATGTTGCACATACCGTTCATATTTGCTCCGTAGGTGGCAATAAATTCTGACTCAAGTCTTTTATAAAACATGTTAGTGGAATGTGCTTCGAAAACACAGAGATTGAGCAATGCCTAGAATGAAGACACAAGACGTATATTTGATTCCAAAGCTCACAACCTTATTAATTACTCCACAGAGGATCTGTAGTGATCAATTCAAACTCAACATGACTACCTGCAGACAACTTACTATACACCTGAGGAGATACAGGGGAAATCCCCGTATCTCCTCAAGTGAGCAATGCCACCCTGGTTGAAGTTGCCACACCTGTATCATGCCTGAGGTGGGTCTCACACTGCCATCGTGTCCTAAAGGTGAGCAGAGGGGGCTACTGTAAATCATCTCCACCCTATTGGTCAGCATCCAAGACCCAAGAGCACGATGTGAAGTTGGTTGCTCATGGGCACTTTACCACAAGGTGTCTCCAAGTGCTCATCAGATCTATGGTGTCATCTGCCCTGAGTTGTGACAATAAAGCAAATTGGCCAAATTAAAATCACCCAGACTGAAATAACAGGAGTATGGACTAGACCAGGGGTAGCCACCCTTTTAATACCTACCTCCCACTAATGCATCTTTCTTGATGGTAAAAATTCCTTACTGCCCACCAGTGCTCGATGGAAGAAGCATTCAGCTTCTACTGTAGAACCCCCTACTGCCCACCTAGAATCCTGAAACACTCACTAGTGGGCGGTAGAGACCAGGTTGTCAACCCCTGGTCTAGACAAAATAGGATGACCCAAAACCAATTGTGGGACACCTATTCACCTGCTCCACCTAAAATGGGCAACCAGTTAATTCCATATTATAAATGGGAGAGGCCTTCCACGCTGAAATAAAGAGACCAACTTAAAGAGGGCTGTGTAGGCCCCCAATCTGATTAAATACGGTCATACCTTGGGTTACAGATGCTTCAGGTTGCGTTTCTTCGGGTTATGGACGTGCTGAAACCCAGAAGTACCGGAACGGGTTACTTCCAGGTTTCGGCAGTCATGAATGCACAGAAGCACTAAATCACACTTTGTGCATGCGCAGAAGCACCAAATCGCAACCCATGCGTGTGCAGATGCAACGCTGCAGGTTGCGAAAGCTGCAGGTTGCGAATGTGCCTCCCGCACGGATCACATTCACAACCCGAGCGTCCACTGTAATCCCCCACAACAATTCAAAATACAATTTAGAGAGATGTAAAATATACAGAGCCACTTTATTTTTTATTTTTAAAAAAAACCCTTAAAATAGCCAGCACATAAGCAACGATCAGCCAGGCATAATGTTAGACACACTAGAAGCAAAATAAAAATAGCAGCACTATTTTCATAAGTGCTTTATGTAGTCCTACCAAATATAACTATATAAAAATGATTTGCTAAATCAATGATTTGTACATCTACCAAATACCATCCATAAAATTATGCAGGATATAAGCAGCTGGTAAAAATGTATGGCAGGAACAGAATGATAAGCTGGCCTAGGAGTTCATGATAAATTTGCTGTTTTATATATAGCACAGTAACCGTCCTCTTTATCTCCACAGTGAACAAAGACATATGTAAAAGTGGCTTCACTGCAGCTACAGTTTACAATTCCATCTTGTTGCTTATTAAACTTACTACCTTAGTGACTGCCTTCTAGGTGACAATGTTTGGGAATTCATAACTCTCAGGGGTCACAGAGGGTCTCAAATGGGTTTAAATGTGTAATAACTGAGAAGCAAGTGTTGTGTGTTGCTAAAAGGATGATTATTCCTGGTTGGATGCAGTATAAAAAGGATGCAGTTTTGTTGGTTGGTAGATTTCCCTACCTGTCCAATGTATGTTTAGTTCCTAATTTTCTTTTTGTTCTGTGAACTGCCCTGAGACCCTTGGGTATAGGGCGGAATATAATATAATTTAAATAAATAAATAAATAAAATAATGTCAGCGCTACCTATTTGTCTCTGAATTAGATACTGGAGCCCAATGTCTTGACCCACTGCCATGATGTGTGTTGATTGGCTCACTTACCTGAGTCATGTACACTGAGTCATGTCACTGAGCTATTTCTCAAGGCACCTTGATGCAGCTTGGTGCCTGTGGTTGCCACCTTTTGTCTGCCAAGGCTCCTCCACTGATGCATAACAGACAAAGCTTCAAAGGGGCTGAGATGAAACATTAAGAAACACTTCTCTTTATCTCAGAGTCATGGGTTCAAGTCCCACATGGAGCAAAAGATTTCTGCATTGCAGGGGGTTGGATTAGATGACCCTCCTTTCCATCTCTACAATTCTATGATTCTATCAGTACCCTTCCCAGTGCTTCAAAAATGGAACAGATTGCTTTGGAAGGTGGCAGACTTCACTTTGATTGGTGCATTAATATGAAGCATAAAGATGTTTCTGTTTGCAATGAACTGCTGGTTTTCAATAGCTGGGCAATGGTTACTATTTGCTTCTGCCTTGCTGAAAGCTATGCTCCTTTATCACCTAATAGATGGCTATATTTCTCTGGGATATTTTCTACAAAGCTGTGAATATTAGCTTCTTCAACTTGTCCCCTCAGAACCTCCTTTGCCCCCTTTCCTTGATCCAAATATGGGTGTTTTTTCTGGTGCTGCCACTGATGACACATTGTATTAACAACCCTCAAATTGCAGAAAATTTCTAATGTCCTCTTTACACCATCACAGTAAGCCATATTCTAAAATAAAATATTGTTTATTGTGAATGAACAACATGCTGGAACAAGCTGCTGAATTGTGCCTGCTTTGCGCCTCCCCTTCCTAAGCCAGAAAACAGACCACGGAGAGGCTGTCTTAGTGTGACATGTGAACCAGCACTTGTGGTTTGTTTTTGGAATCAGTTCATGGTTTATTTAGAAAGTAACAAACCAGAAGTGCTGATTCACACAAGTGCTGACTAGTGTCAAGCCAGCAGCTCTGCGGTTTGTTGCCTATCATATGAGGAGGGGTGCAAAGCAGAAGTAATTGACCACAGGAAAATATAGTCTTACTGTAGGGTTGCCAGATTTGAGCTTTTTTAAAGGAAACCACCAAAATTGTTGAGCTTCTTTTTAGGAAACCCCCAAAATTGTTGCACCAAAAAAACCCTGACTTGCCTAAGATCCAGGACAAAGTGCCACTTTTCAGAAATTCACCCCAGACATCAATTCCACCTTTTAAATCCTAGTAATATCTGGAAAAAAATCAGACATATTGCAGCCCTACTTACTGTGACATGTAACATGAGCGTCTTCATCCCCATCATTCAGCCCGGACACTGAGGGCCAGGTTTCAAAATCCTTCTGGCCTTCAGTTCCTTTTACCTGAGTGATCTGTTACTCTAATGCAAACTTTGTATCAGTTACTACTCTAGCAACTGGGTAGAATCTCCACATGTATACTGCACCCAGAAACTGGATTAAGGCAGGCATCCTACTAGCTTCCACTGGGCCTGCCCAGACACAGACTCTCCACACAGTTCCTCACTCACTTTGCAAGGCCTATAATTATATTCATGGTTTCCAGGTTCTATCCTCCTATGAACATTAGGAATCTCATCTTTTTTCATGAAATCCATAGCATTTATTGACAGCTGAGGAGTCAGGAAAGTGACAGGTTCCCAAGGTTGGGATTTTCAAAAGGCTTCCTTTCCCTCAGCTTTCATGGTATTTTAATTTTTCATGGCTATTGAGTAGTAAGTGCTTTGTTGGTTAGGTATGTTTGCTCTCCGCTTATACAAAAGGAAAATATCAACACCAGAGTCTGTCACAATGTGTAGATTAGAACATTGTACTTTCCACCCTTCCCCAGTGGAGCTGTAAGCTCATCTGTAATTCACTATGCGGATCCTACTTAATGTCTAGCTTGTTTACTTTCCCGATATCTTCCCCCACATGAATTGCTTTGCTTTATTCTAAGCTGAATATCATTTTATTCTTGCCTTCAACAAAACTCCAGTTTGTAGCTCCCCTGTTTCTTTCTAGAGTATGCTTTCTTGATTTATTCACATGTGTGGATTTGACAAATGTTATTCACATTCTGAGAATCACTGAGCTGCTGGTAAAGTCTTTGGAAAGATACAAGAGATACAAAATGGATAATGTGGCATCTTTTACTTGGATGTAAGGCTACATAAGCTTGGAGGCTACTCCTGCAGGAAGAGAGGGAAAGGAAGGGAAAATTCCAGCTATATAAAACATGGGTAGAAAGTAAAAATACTAATGGAATTTTACATTGCTGACCTAATCACCAGTGCTGTGACTCTTCAACGTGAACTAAAAATACTACAAGAATTTTTTCTGCCATCATTAGGCTTGTTACAGTAATCCTCATTCTTATTCAAGCTGCGCTCATAAAGACAGCAAGATTTGTACCCCAATCTGTTTCCGAAAGCATGTTGTTCAATCAATGAGCCAAGCAATAATGTCTTGGTAAATACAGTACATATAACAAAATTCTAATGACTTCAGACCCTGTACACATAGATATAGACTTGGCTCTAGACTTAAGTCATGATTATGTTAATGATGACTAACAAGTCTCATTCATTTCAGTGGGTGTATTCCAAGCATGACTGAGTCTGGCTCCAAACTATAGATGTTTATATCCTGTCCTACTCTGCATGTTCCAGACAGGTTATAACGCACATGCTCAGTGTGTTTAGACTTTATGAATAGCAGCATGGGTAAGGCTTGCCTTTATAATCATGCTTTTCTTGCATGCACTGAGACTACACACATTTTTAACATAAGTACAGAACTAATTGGACGCGGGTGGCGCTGTGGGTTAAACCACAGAGCCTAGGACTTGCCGATCAGAAGGTTGGCGGTTTGAATCCCCACAATGGGGTGAGCTCCCGTTGCACGGTCCCTGCTCCTGCCAACCTAGCAGTTCGAAAGCATGTCCAAGTGCAAGTAGATAAATAGGTACCGCTCCAGCGGGAAGGTAAACGGCGTTTCCGTGCACTGCTCTGGTTCGCCAGAAGCGGCTTAGTCATGCTGGCCACGTGACCCGGAAGCTGTACGCCGGCTCCCTCGGCCAGTAAAGCGAGATGAGCACCGCAACCCCAGAGTCGGTCACGACTGGACCTAATGGTCAGGGGTCCCTTTACCTTTACCTTTTTACAGAACCAATGTAAAAAGAGAACCAGTAAATAGAGAATAAGTAAACTGTTCAGTTTTCATATTATAACAAAATAGAACACATCTATACAGACATGAAGGAATAACCCACTTCCCTCCACTCATGAAAATAAGATTCAAAGGGTAAGTAAATATACCCCACAGCGGTTGGTCGTGTGAATCTGTGGATGCATATAGAATCATTTTCAGATACTGTACATGGGTTATAACCCAACACATTTCCATGGAGTCATTTTTCCTTTGCATTTTCCCTTTCCATTTAGTGCTTTGAGTTGTCTGGTTAGCTTTTCCATAACAGCCCTTGGCCAAACCTTCTGTTTCCAAACAGTCGATTGTAAATTATCCAAACCTTTCAAGTTTTGAGCAATCAATTGTTGAGCTGGGATATGATCAATTCTTTGTGGGAAAGGTTCCTGTGTGCATCCTTGAAGATCATTAATGAAGCCAGTGTGGAATACATTTACAGTCTGTTTTGTGATCAGACATATTTCCTGAAATACTGCTGCCTACATATGTTTTCATGTATTCAAATGAACACACTGCAATGCAGAATCAATCCAGAATGAGCTTTTATTTTCCGGATGAAACTAAAAACTCAAAAAGTGCATTTCAGAAGCAAAAAATAAATAAATGCAAATCTAGATTGTGTGTGGACTAAGTAGAAAAAGCAAGTACTCAGTCACCATTGATTTTATAATAACATGTGTGCATGTAGCTTTTACCTCAGATAATCATGACACATTAGGAAAAACTTTCTCATACTAAAAGCTGTTTGACCACCTTGGAAGGTGGTGGAATCTCCTTCATTGGAGATTTTAAAGCAGAGGTTGGGTGACCATCTGTTAGGAATTGTTTAGTTGTGATTTCTGCATTGCAGGGGGGTGAACTAGATTACCCTTCACCAAAGGCAGATTTAGGAGAGCTCAGCTGGTTCGCCTACACTTAGAAGAAGAAGAAGAAGAAGAGTTTGGATTTGATATCCTGCCTTTCACTCCCTTTTAAGGAGTCTCAAAGCGGCTAACATTCTCCTTTCCCTTCCTCCCCCACAACAAACACTCTGTGAGGTGAGTGGGGCTGAGAGACTTCAACGAAGTGTGACTGGCCCAAGGTCACCCAGCAGCTGCATGTGGAGGAGCAGAGACGCGAACCCGGTTCCCCAGATTACGAGACTACCGCTCTTAACCACTACACCATACTGGCTTCCTTAGAAAGGAAGGAGAGTGGCAGGGCGCACCAAATGTTGGTGTTGCACAGGGCGCCACTGAAATTTGAAAGTCCGAAGTCTGCCACTGCCTTAGGGTCCATTCCAGCTCTACAATTCTATGATTCTATTATTCAAAGAGTGCCAGATGCCTAATACCTAACATAGTTTCAGGGTTTCTTCTTCCTCTGTTCTTTTTTCCCATCTACTGTTACAAATACCTATACCTATATCTATATATCTCCTACACTTCAGACATTTTTATGCCACTTTCTTGGCAGGACTTCTTGATATAATGTGAACCATGAGTTAAATTACACAGTGCTTGGTCTCATGTCTTGAGGAGCACATGCCCCATGTCTGGGTGTTGTAAGATGCACTGGGTACCACAGCAACAGAGCAGAGGTTGAGTGTATGCTGAGTCATTCACCCTCCCATTGGTTCAGGAATGTAGAGATGGGTACGTGTCCTGTCCTGTCCTGTTTGCTGTCAGGGTCTGACTCTGAATCTGTGAGAGTCAGCGGAAGGGGCTGTGGGTTTTAGACAGCAGTGTTAGCTGGCATGGTGATAGTGTCGGTGGATCTGTACATATGTATGTTTGCTTCAGGGACCAGAAGACCTGTATATAGACTTGTAATGGCATAAGGCAGGATCAGTATAGTAAATGTGGTGGGGCATAAGGGGCCTGGGCGAAGGATTAACTATGGCATGTCCTAAGCTCAGGTTGGGGCCTCTGCCTGGATGGTATCTCTCACCCTGGTCACCCTGGCCTGCATCACAACAGGGATCAGTGCTGAACAGCTCCCAAGGAGGGGGCTGTGGTGTTTCCCAATACAGCAAAGAGCCATTCCACCAGCAAGGGCTGGGTGGAATGATAAACGGATCCTTTTCCTACTGCTGTGCCAACCCCACCTGCCTCTAAGATTTGGCCTGTTTTCCATCCAACACCTGTTGTTCTGTGTCAGTTATTCCACCACTCATATGCCACTCTTTCCCTGGGCAAAGGGATTTCATGGCTAGCCCCTATTTTTATATTTGGGAAACTCCTAAAAATCTACCTCCAAAGTTGACATTTTCTTCCATTAGGTTTCTAGGCAAGGTGGGATTTTCTGGGAAGTTTCAATGAGATTCCTGTTGCCATTTAAACATTTCTCCAGTATGACATAAATAAATTTCTTCAGCATTTGAGAAAGAAGTGTCAGGGTTGCATTTTTCATCTGGATAGCTATTGAGAAAACCTTGAGGCACTGATATCTCAAATGTAGCATGGAAACAATTCAGAGGAAGCAGATGCTCACTGCCTACAATTGAATATTGACATGCCTGATTTGTGTGCTCATCGGAAGGAAGATCAAGCTCCAAATGTATATTGGTTATACACCAGTTTAACTGCCATGGCTTCCCAAAAAGAATCCTGCTAATTGTAATTTGAGGAAAAGGCTGAGACCTTTTTGTTGGTGATCCAACATTCCCTGGGGACAAAGTGTGACTTTTAAGCCACTTGGGCTGCATTGAACTCAACAGGACTTACTTCTGAGTAGACAGATACAGGAATGTGTACTGTCACAGTGCAATGCAATCCAGAAGTAAGCTTCATTTAGTTCAAAGAGACTTATTCCCAGGTAAGTATATATGGGACTTGTAGCCATAAATAGTGCCATAGTTGCATTGCTGCTTAAATCCTTCTCCTGCTTCTCATAAAATGTAAGGTTCTTGTATACTAATAAAATGCACTGGTGTTTCTGCCAACCTCTTTACATAATTGGAAAGAGGAAAGTGTTATTATATTGGGACATGAGTTCACCTTCCTTAGTAATTGTAGCTCAACTACAGACCCATGTTCCTTGTAACATTTTCCTTTCGTTTAAAGTTAAATCCTGGGATAACTGGTTGCACTCCCTTTCTTTTAAAAATTACCTTTCAGTCTGGCAAACAAAGGAATACAGTGGTACCTCGGGTTACATACGCTTCAGGTTACATATGCTTCAGGTTACATACTCTGCTAACCCAGAAACCTCGGGTTAAGAACTTTGCTTCAGGATGAGAACAGAAATCGTGCAGTGGCGGTGGTGTGGCAGCAGCGGGAGGCCCCATTAGCTAAAGTGGTGCTTCAGGTTAAGAACAGTTTCAGGTTAAGAACAGACCTCCGGAATGAATTACATACTTAACCCAAGGTACCACTGTACTGCCTAAAAAGGGATCATGTGCCAGGTCAAACTTTCAACTCCCCAAGCTTGCAGCCATGTAAAATAATGGTGGGAATGCCCTTTGGCATGCAAATTTTGGACTAATGTTTTTGAAAGAAATATCAAACAAATTTAAACAACCCATTCAAGCTACCCCAAAGTAACTTCTGGTGTGGATGCTGGATGCAGTGAGAGGTTCTTTGACCCAGAAACAGAAGACACTGCAGGATTCAAACCTATCATATCTGGACTCTGTCTACTGCAAAGAAAACAACTTATAAATTATGTGTTTCTAAGAGTAAAAAAAGACACAGAACATTTCTGTGCTATTTGGTGGGATTTCAGTTCTTACAAAACTCTTTTCCTGTCATAAATTGTGAAATTTGTCTTCCTGATGTCTTTTGCTACTTTTATTTTCCTACGTTATCTGCTGTCTCTTCATTTGGAAAATATATATATAACCTTTATACTGCTCCTGTGTTTTGTTACTTTGATTATGTTTTCTTTTTTTTTTTTTTTGCTTGTCTGTACTTATGATTTTATATTAATACAAAATGCAATTAAAAATGCAAATAATACTGTAATAATGGGGTATGGCTTTTTCACTTGTAAGACTGTCAAAATCCCAGAAGGATAAATAAAAGACGATCCTGCTGTTCCATTTGCTAAAAGCACATACTGTCACTTTTATCTCATGTATTTCTTGTGTTCTTGCTGCATCGTTTGAGTTTATTAAATATCCTAGGGATAATACTCTTAGTACAGCTGTTACCAAGAACTAAAGAGAGATTTAACCAAAACAAAAACTAAGGGGAGAGATTATAAAAAAAACTGCTAGGCTTGTAACTTAGAAGTCAATAGATGAGGCCACAGCTTCCTCTATAAAAATAGCAGGGCTGCATAGCTTGAACATAACTGGTCTGAAGCATGGTCAAAAAAGTGCCCCATTTCCCTCAGTACATTCCATGCATATAATGAGGCCATTTTCCAACAATGGGAAAATATGGAACAGCCTGTGGTTTTGTGAATCTCTCATTTCATCTTTGCCTGTTCCATGCCCTGCAGATCTTTTTCTGGTGACTGGGAGAGGCCGCCTAGACCACATAACACCAGTCTTGAAAGACCTACATTGGCTCCCAGTATGTTTCCGGGCACAATTCAAAGTGTTGGTGCTGACCTTTAAAGCTCTAAATGGCCTTGGTCCAGTAAACCTGTAGGAGCATCTCCACCCTCATTGCTCAGCCTGGATACTGAGGTCCAGCTCCAAGGGCCTTCTGGTGGTTCCCTCACTGCAAGAAGCCAAGTTACAGGGAACCAGGCAGAGGGCCTTCTCGGTAGTAGCGCACGCCCTGTGGAACGCCCTCCCGCCAGATGTCAAAGAGATAAACAACTATCTGACGTTTAGAAGACATATGAAGGCAGTCCTGTTTAGGGAAGTTTTTAATGACTGATGTTTTGATGTATTTTTAATCTCATGTTGGAAGCCGCCCAGAGTGGCTGGGGAAACCCAGTAAGATGGGTGGGGTATAAGTAATAAATTTCCACCTGACTTGGTGGGGTGGGGCCCTAACTGACTCCAGCTACGAAAGCTTAAGACTGCTGAAGAGGCCAGAAATTATCTTGGCTGTTTCTTAGCGCAAACCCAGGTCATCAAGCCTGAGTACCTCCAGCCATCACCCACCATGAACCACCATTGGCAGGATTGGCAGCAATAGCAGCAGATAAGCTCTATACTTTTACATGTGCATTTTATATATTTAACTTCCTTTAGTAATATTTTATTTTGCAATGTCTAAGGAAAAAGTATTTTGTTAACTTTGTTTATGACAAGTAATCATAAACATGAAATACAACATTAAAAATACACAACCAATTTTCACATCATTCTCAACAAGATCAGGGGTTGGACTAGATGACCCTCGTGGTCCTTTCCAACTTCTATGGTTGCATGATAATAAAGATGCAAAAAACCAAACAGCCACAAAACAACCCAAATGACACCTCAACACAAAATTGTTGGTTCAGTGCTATTCTGTATTGTTTCCACATTGTTTTACGTCTGATAGATTGTGTACACGGCTTCTACATCCTTTATATCAGTGTTTCCCAACCTTTTTTGGGCAAAGGCACACTTGTTTCATGAAAAAAATCTCGAGGCACACCACAGCCCCGTGACATCAGCGCGCAGCGTCACGCCGGGAGGGACGCACGAAAGTGTAAGTTTCAATTCCCCCCCCCTTGCCTTCCTTCTGTGCCAACCGCCAAAAAGCCAAGAATCGCGGGACCGCCGGCGGAGGGGGGGAGGGCGAGCGGAGGCAGCGGCGAGCCCCGTTCCTCCCCATCCGCCCCATCCCGTGCAAGGAGCGCGAACAGGTATGAGAAGGGGGTCAAACCTGCGGGCCGGCGCCGGGGAACCTCCAAGCTTTGGGGGTGGGGGGGGAGGAGGCAGCAAAGCGAGGCAGGAAGGAGAGCGCGGCTTGGCTGGGTGAGCTTTGGCAGGGGCAGGGAATGAGAGCTGCGAGGCGGGCGCTGCGGACGGAGGCGCTGCCCGCCGAGCTCGCAGGCAGCCAGGCAGGCAGACGGCGAGAGCCCCGTGCTGGGCGGCCTCTCCTGGGAAGTTTCAAAGCTGTAGTTAACTTTTTTAGATTATTATAAAAAAAAATGAATGCTGGAGCACGATTTCTGTTCTCATTCTGAAGCAAAGTTCTTAACCCAATGTAATATTTCTGGGTTAGTGGAGTCTGTAACCTGAAGCCTCAGTTACCCGAGGTACGACTGTCCCATGTAATGTAGTTTTGTGTTTTTGTGTTGTGAGCCTTGGATGTTAAACAGCCACCACCACCGCAGGCCCTTAAAAACAAGGTACTTTCATATTCATCTTTACTTGGAGGCAAGCCTCCCTCTTCCCAAGGGGGCCACTTCCCAATTCAGAGTGCTTGGCATCCTAAGGAGGGGAGCAGCGCTGGATTTGGGACGCTGCTGGTGGCAGAGGGGCGCAAATAACAACACTGAACAGATCCGTTGGAAAAAGCAGCTGTACCAAAATGAATTATTGCGAAAATGAGGGATATTTGAGGGAGGGGCCGTCAAATGTTGTCCTCGCCCAGGACGCCACTTGAAGGAAGCAGCGGGGGCGGACGCGGGTTGGAATCCTCTCAGCCCGGCCTCCCTCACAGGGTTGTTGTGGGGGGTAAATGGCGGGGAGCCCCCCCGCCCCCCCCCCACCGAAACTCCTGGGAGGGAGAAAACGGAATCCGAAAGCACTAATAATAAAAGCCAATTTATATATGTGGAGAGAGGGAGGGAACCCTGAGGCCGCGTCAGGCCCACAAAGGCGGGAAGGGGCCCCTCAGCCGCGCAGGAGGCGTCTGTCCCGCAAGAGGCCGGCAAAGGTCACCTCTGATGCCCTTGCGCCTCCCTCCCTCCATTGCGCGTGCAGCGGGGGGGCGTCGCTCACCATCCTCTGTGGCTGTGCGTGGCGGCTGCAGGTCGGCTGGCCCCTCTAGCGCGCGTGGACGGCGACGCCCCTGGCGCAACTCAGGCGCTGGAGGGAGCGGAGTGAGCGGTACATGGCGGAGGCTGAGGAGCGAGGCGCCGCGGGCGGGCGAGGGGGAGGAGGACGGAGTGGGCGGAGTCGCAGCCAATGGGGTGGAAGAAACCCACGTTTCCTTTTTGAAAGAGAAACTTTTAAACGAGCGCGTGGTTGAAGAAGGCGCTTGCCCAGCTCCCCTCTGCGCCTCGGAGGGCGGGTTTGAGCACGGCATTTCCATGCGCTGCTCTGGTTCGCCAGAAGCGGCTTAGTCATGCTGGCCACATGACCCAGAAGCTGTACACCGGCTCCCTCGGCCAATAAAGCAAGATGAGCACCGCAACCCCAGAGTCAGTCACGACTGGACCTAATAGTCAGGGGTCCCTTTACCCTTTACCTTTACTGTTTTGTTTTGTGTTCTGACTATTTATTTGTATTTTTATCTTGCGAACCACCTTGAGATCTTGAAAGGCAGCTTATAAATTTAATAATAAACAAACAACATTCCAGTTGCAGCCTTTCCTCTTTGGAACAGTTGGCTTGTGGTGAGAAAGTCTGAAGAACAGGACTTCTGAAGAAGTTTCTCATGGAGAAAATTTTGACTTGTACATATCTTTGAAGTGAACCAATTGGTCTTTGACTGACTCTAATATGCCTTTTATCACTAGAAGCCTGGCAGTCTCGTTGGCAGTGATTCACTTTATTGTTAATCCCAAGGGTTCCTCCAGTAAGTGAACACCTTGGATTTGACCTTTTGTTTCTTGCACTGTACTTATTGCAGCTAAGCTCTAATTACAGCACTTTTCCCTTTTAGAATGTAATCTCAGGTAATAGCATCTCTTGAAGTTCTTGGCTCTTGGCTCTGAGTCAAGATATTTGACAGCTAAGCTCCCAGTAAATTTCAGCCAGAAATAAGAAAAGTATCCATTTTTGACAATAGCACTATTCAGTCACAGCTACAACTGACAAATTTGGTGCTAACAAGTTTGTTTTGAAGCATCTACAGATATCGTTGTTTCTTGGAGCTATTGAATATTATGTGTATGTCTGGGGAAATACTCCAGAAGAAAAACTAAGAAATTTATACCATGTTTCACTAGATCTATTATATTTATTCCTTATATCTCAACTCTTGCCAAACTCAATAATAGTGATATGGGGCTAAATTAGCATTTCACTAAAAGGGTTAATCACTTCTCTTCTGGAAGCAGCTGTGCAGTTCCCAGCTGGTTTGCTTAGGTCCCTCAGTCATGAATTCCCTGGGAAGAGGATTGGTTATAAACCACTCTGGGAACTGTGGCTCTATGAGGGAACATGGGGTGTCACTTCAACTCTCAGCACCCCTAAGAAATGAAAGTTCCCAGGATTCTTTGGGTGAAGCAATGACTGTTGGTATAATGGTGCTTTAAATGTATAGTGTGGATGTAGCTAAAGTTTATTGCACATTTGTGCCAACTTCCAAAGAGGCCTTTGTAACAGGCTTCCATGAAACATGATTTACAATATCTGGGGTCAAATGCCCTGATCTCACAAGATAAGTGAACTGGGAATATTCCTCTTCTGGTTATTTTGCTTTTAATGAGCAATCACCTTAGCTTAATCGACTCACTTAAAAGTCCAGGAGGAAAATAATGCACACACCCACACACCCAAAAAAATATCCCTGCCATTTACAGTAATCGGGTTGTTCCTTTCCCTTTCCCTTTCCCTTTCCCTTTCCCTTTCCCTTTCCTTTCTTCTGCTGTTTCTCCATTCCAAAGGAGCACACTTTTAGCATCCCATTTGTCCTATTCAGCCTAGCTAATAGACTTCATCTGTTGGGACTAATTAACACACAGAATGACATTAAAATACAGTAAAGCTCAGTGACAATGTTACACAATAAAACACCATAACAATGGCAATACTGCAGCATAGACAAACAGTAAACCTTGCATTCACACTGCATTTTCCCAGTAAGCGCAGTATCAGTATCCCTACAGGATCCATGTGGTAGAGCTTCTTCTAGAGAAGAAACCGCAAACTGCAGTGAAACTAGAGCCACCATTAAATCTCTCAGTGCTCTCTAGAAAGTTATATTTTAAGGCATATTTGTAGGTTCCTGCTTGGGCAAAATATCTGAGGAATTCAAAGGAAGACCAGGGACTTTCAATAAGGCTGTCAAAAGTATTTGGAGTGGTTTTGCTGGAGACAAACAGTCAGGTTTTGCATTGATAGCAGTGACCAGAGGAGAGCAGAGAGAAGAAACGCCATGGTGCATCTGCAGCAGCACAACTTGACACCTTCATCTGACCCAGCTGCAACAAAGCATGTCTCTCCCATCTCTACATCTACAGCAGGCACTGTAATCTTCCAACACTTTGGCTTCACCCCCAAAGCTACATTCCTTCATTGTCTCCCAAGACAGACAGATGCCAACAACAACTGGTTTTGCATAGCTGGAGTTTACCAGTGAATTTTACCTGAGGCAAATTTGCATTAGAATGGCAATAAACACTAAATTTGTCTCAACAGTTACACCTTTTGTTGTTTGGTCTACACAACCTCTTGTGTTAAAATCTATTCTTATTCCTTATTTTTATTCATCCAGGTCTTTAATGAAAGCGGACATATTATAAAGGGTGATACCCAATGAAAGATATGCACATATTACTTAGTCTGCATCCAGTGTGTTCCAACTGCTAGTTGGCATTTACATGTTAGCCACAACCCATATTGATCCTCTAGTTTCAGTAAAAATACTGCTGTTTTTCCTCAAACCAGTTTCAATCCAACTACGAAACCTCGGCTGCATGCACTTTGTACTTATGAAAGGTCTGTACAGTTGAGACAGCCATCACACATCCACAGATGAGCAGACATGCAAATATAACGGCTTTGTGAACAGGATTTGGCAGGGGGGGCGAGTGGAGCAGGAAAAGGGAAACTGAAAGGGTTGTGCATGTCAGTTGAGGGAATCCGTACCCCTTCTTTAAGGGGTACAGCACTATGAAAATGTAGCTTGAAGCACAGCAGAAGTAATGACCTCCCTGAGTTTCAAGACACTAATGTGAACATATCCTAAGTTATATACAGAGTAGACCCAGTGAAGTTAATGTACGTCAAAGGATAGGAGAGTAATTGTGAACTTGTGCAAGAGTTGCTAACTTGTGCCTGATTTGAAGAGGAAGGCTTCAGGTATATGCTCTGTGGAAAATATTTGGATTAATCACGGTACACTTTCATTACTGTTATGACTCACCCCAGCCTGGCATCACCAGTTCCAGGATATTTGTGATCAACAAAAAAGGGAGAGGCAGATTAACGTCTACCTTGGCATGTAGCAGACTGGAGAGTGAGGGCATGTTTGTTTGTATTTGTCAATATTTGTGACATTAAGTAGATTTATAACACCAATTTATACCATTTCATTTGGTGTCATTTGGATATCCAGATCCCTGTTCATTTGCATTCATCTCCCATAAAACATATCCACCAACTTGTTGTTGTTGTTTAGTCGTTTAGTCGTGTCCGACTCTTCGTGACCCCATGGACCAGAGCACGCCAGGCACTCCTGTCTTCCACTGCCTCCCGCAGTTTGGTCAGGCTCATGTTTGTAGCTTCGAGAACACTATCCAACCATCTCATCCTCTGTCGTCCCCTTCTCCTAGTGCCCTCCATCTTTCCCAACATCAGGGTCTTTTCCAGGGAGTCTTCTCTTCTCATGAGGTGGCCAAAGTATTGGAGCCTCAACTTCACGATCTGTCCTTCCAGTGAGCACTCAGGTCTGATTTCCTTAAGAATGGATGCGTTTGATCTTCTTGCAGTCCATGGGACTCTCAACAGTCTCCTCCAGCACCATAATTCAAAAGCATCAATTCTTCGGCGATCAGCCTTCTTTATGGTCCAGCTCTCACTTCCATACATCACTACTGGGAAAACCATGGCTTTAACTATACGGACCTTTGTTGGTAAGGTGATGTCTCTACTTTTTAAGATGTTGTCTAGATTTGCCATCGCCTTTCTCCCAAGGAGCAGGCGTCTTTTAATTTCGTGACTGCTGTCACCATCTGCAGTGATCATGGAGCCCAAGAAAATAAAATCTCTCACTGCCTCCATTTCTTCCCCTTCTATTTGCCAGGAGGTGATGGGACCAGTGGCCATGATCTTCGTTTTTTTGATGTTGAGCTTCAGACCATATTTTGCGCTCTCCTCTTTCACCCTCATTAAAAGGTTCTTTAATTCCTCCTCACTTTCTGCCATCAAGGTTGTGTCATCTGCATATCTGAGGTTGTTGATATTTCTTCCGGCGATCTTAATTCCGGCTTGGGATTCATCCAGCCCAGCCTTTCGCATGATGAATTCTGCATATAAGTTAAATAAGCAGGGGGACAATATACAGCCTTGTCGTACTCCTTTCCCAATTTTGAACCAATCAGTTGTTCCATATCCAGTTCTAACTGTAGCTTCTTGTCCCACATAGAGATTTCTCAGGAGACAGATGAGGTGATCAGGCACTCCCATTTCTTTAAGAACTTGCCATAGTTTGCTGTGGTCGACACAGTCAAAGGCTTTTGCATAGTCAATGAAGCAGAAGTAGATGTCTTTCTGGAACTCTCTAGCTTTCTCCATAATCCAGCGCATGTTTGCAATTTGGTCTCTGGTTCCTCTGCCTCTTCTAAATCCAGCTTGCACTTCTGGGAGTTCTCGGTCCACATACTGCTTAAGCCTGCCTTGTAGAATTTTAAGCATAACCTTGCTAGCGTGTGAAATAAGTGCAATTGTGCGGTAGTTGGAGCATTCTTTGGCACTTCCCTTCTTTGGGATTGGGATGTAGACTGATCTTCTCCAATCTTCTGGCCACTGCTGAGTTTTCCAAATTTGCTGGCATATTGAGTGTAGCACCTTAACAGCATCATCTTTTAAAATTTTAAATAATTCAGCTGGAATATCATCACTTCCACTGGCCTTGTTATTAGCGATGCTTTCTAAGGCCCATTTGACTTCACTTTCAACTAATCCACCAACTACTCTTGGCTAAAGGCTAAATGGAAAAATTAACTTTGAAAACATATTTGAGGGCAGAAAATGAAAAGTCCTTACAGCTGTGGCATGAAATTGAGTTCCAAGAGCAAGGCTGAGGCTACAATCCAAAGCATGGTTACCAGAGAGTAAACCACACTGGACACAATCAGAATTCCTTCTGAATAAACATGTGCTTAGGAATGCAGCGCAGTGGGTCAGGGATATGGCCAGGAGTTAAGTATTTGAGCTTGTGTTGTTCTCTTTCACCTATATGAATGCAGTTGTTTCAGGAGATTCTACGAACCTTTTCATTTTTAAGAGTAACAAGGTATCTGTGTAGTAAAAGGTAAGAAAACCAAGACAGGTTATCTGAAATGTCCTATTCTGCATAATTACTGTGCAAGTAGCAGGCAAAATTGAAGAAGGAATTAAAATTATGTTCCACTCAACCATGTTCTTCAGTATGAGAGACATTATATCGTGTACTTAAATCCAATAGCTTAATCCAATTAAGACAACTGTATAATTTGAATTTAATTATTAGACAAGCTAGATGATGGAAATCATGTATGCATATCAAACATGAAGCTATGCACATTTTACTGTTCTACCTGATGTCATTATGTATGTCACTAATTAATGTGTATTCATATATGAGTTTTGTCTAAAGGTCACTTAAATTGTAGGCTGATTACTTTGGCTTTTCCTCAACACACTTTGAATATTATTTAGCTCCAGTACTGAAAATATGCAGTATTTCCACTGAGTAAGGTTAACCAGCAAGGCTGGATATGAAGCACAATAAGGATTATACACAAACAGAACACTTGGCAACACACAACTACATTGTGTGACATTGCGCAAGGTGGGTTACAATGACTGTTTCAATGAAACCTTCTTTTGAAAAGGGAAAGGAAGAAGGGAAACATGACTGGGAGGGGGAGAGAAAGAGTGAGGAGTGTGAACAAGTTATACATTAAAATTATAAGAGTCCTGTGTTTCAGTTTGGGTTAAAAGTGGTTTCTGAGTCTCATAAGATTGAATGCACCAATCCGTTGAGTTATCTGCCTGCCTGCCTGCCTGCCTGCCTGCCTGCCTGTTGCATTTCTATATGCAGTGCATAGTCAAAGTTTGGAAATTGCTACCCCAGGAGGCAGTGATGGCCACCAACTTGGATGGCTTTAAAAGAGGATTAGACAAATTCATGGAGGAGAGAGGTGTCAATGGCTACTAACCAAGATGGCTGTACTCTACCTTCTGTGGAGATGACATTAGAGAAAGGGAATTGCAGCCTAGAGATGACAAGCAGGGAGGAAGGAGTAGGAAGTATTCAAACCATAAGTTTCCAGCCATTGTAACTTATCCCAACAATATCAAAATAAGCTCCAATAAACAAGAGGGGAAGACTTGAAAACAACAGAAGCAGACCTCAGAACACTTGAAGCAGCCTTTGGAAGGCACAGCCCATAGAATGATTCCTGCTGCTTCCCAGAGGAGGAGGAGACGAGTGGTGGTGATAGATGACTCCATGACCTTACTGTGGGTGTCTGCCATAGACTGCCAAACCAGACTGAAGACTTGGATGATGCCTTACCAGAGCAGATTACCAAACATTCAAAAGGGAAAGAAACAGTAATCATGGGGGGGGGGCTGCAATTTCCCCAATATCTGTTGAGACTCAAACTCTGCCAAGCGTGTGAGATCTGCCAAATTCTTCCATTGCCTCGCTGACAATTTCATTCCCCAGAAGATGGAAGAACCAACAAAGGGATCATCTGTCTGGGACCTGGTCCTCACCAATAGGGAGCAACTGATTAATGGAGTGAAAGTGTTTGGAAACGTGGGAGGAAGTGATCATATTCTCCTGGGTTTCAAGATACAGAAACCCTCGGAGGTTTTTAAACAGAGGTTGGATGGCCATTTGTCATGGATTGCTGCATTGCAGGGGGCTGGAGTAGATGACCCTTGAGGACCCTTCCAAGACAAAGATTCTATGATTCTATGATTATGAGGAGACCCTAGGGAAGAGAGATGAAATTACCATTTTCTTCCCTTCTGCTAAAGTTGAGAAAAATAAAAGCAACTCACTCTCTCAGTTATGACATTAAGCATTCTAAATATCTTAATTTCATGTGAGAACAGAAATATGATGGAATAAGAACTTTATATGGATGGTTTCCCACTCAATAGTCCTCAATTAAAATGTTAAATGACTGCTGAAAACTGCTGTTCATTTCCTTCAGAAAAATAATCAAGGCTGTTCAATCAAAATAAAATCTTGTGCATCCTAAACCTGGGAGCGAGATATTGGCATGGCTTTGATTAAGCCTCATAACAAAAAGAGGGGTGTCAATAACAATGATGATAATGATGAGGAAGCCAAGAAAATAAGACAGGGAGCGAAGGGCACCGGCATAACTCCAAGTGTCAAAACAAAACATATATGGGAATTAAGAATAGGATATTCATGGGATAATCACCATTAACTGCCCCATTAGCTCAGAACAAAAAAGTAGGTTCTTTGGAAGTAGTTGGCTTTCTCAGAAAAGGCACTTTAAATACAGAAGTTTCACTGTGTTTGCTCTTGAAGCATTTTGCCATTCTCTAACTACTCTTGATTCTGGATTTAGAAATTCATTATAGAATGGGACAGTTAATGGTGATTAACTGAGTTAATCCGAGTCCGAGTTCCTTATGAGTCCCATAAAGGCCAATGTTTAACTCTGAGTTGGTGTTGTTTTGTTTTTTGTTTTGTTTTAGGCAGTAATGTTCTGAATACCAGTTGCTGGAAACTGCAAGAGGAGAGAATGTTCTTCTTCTTGGGTCTTGCTTGTGGATTTTCCACAGGCAATGGCTGATCACTGCGAGAACAGAAAGTCAGACTAGATAGGCCATTGGCCTAATCCAGGGGTCAGTAACCTATTTCAGCCATGGGCCGGTCCACCATCCCTCAGACCATGCGGTGAGCCGGACTGTTTTTTTGGGGGGTGGGGAGATGAACGAATTCCTATGTCCCACAAAGAACCCAGAGATGCATTTTAAATAAAAGCACACATTCCGCTCATGTAAAAACACCAGACAGGCCCCACAAATAACCCAGAGATGCATTTTAAATAAAAGACACATTCTACTCATGTAAAAACACGCTGATTCCCAGACTGTCTGTGAGCCGGATTGAGAAGGCGATTGGGCCGCATCTGGCCCCCGGGCCTTAGGTTGCCTACCCCTAGCCTAATCTATCAGGCTTTTATGTTCTTAACCTCTCTCCAGAGGGTGAAAGTTATTTTAAACACTTCCTTTGGATGGAACTTTTTCTCTGTTATGAAAAGTGATTGCTAATTGTTTGCTAAAGAAGATAACTGGGAAACAAAATTAGAAACACTTTTCTCAGCACTACTCTTTACAAACACTTGGTATGGGATTAAGAGTAGGAATATCATGGGATAATCAACATTAACTGTCCCATTCTCGAATGAATTTCAAATCCAGAATCAAGAGCAGTTTGAGACTTTAAAGAATGGCAAAATGCCAGTTTAGAAACTATAAAAATATTATTATAGTACTAGGGAGTTTTGGCATTTGAGGAGGTTACAAGATCTATGGCAGGAAGGAGACCATGCTGTTTCAATATTTTCAAATTAGAGGTGCAATCGCTTCCTTAATACAGGAATATGGGGCTGTTAGGAAATAAAACAAGTGGAAAACTTTATTTTCCATTTGGACAAAGGCATAATTGCAATTTTTAATGACCTCTGGCTAGGTTTCGATCAGAAAAATTGCAGAGAGATTTGGGTCAAAGAATAATGAGGAATCAATTGAAGTCGATTTGGGATAATGTCCTTCTAAAATAATATCAGGAAATTTAAAGTAGAATTGCTTTAAGATTCTGTACCAATGGTACATAACACTACATAACACCCTATAATTAAACTGAGATCTGGCAAATGCTGGAGATGTGGATTGTGTAAGCAGACTAGATACATGATTTTTGGAATTGTCCTCAAACGCAGACACTTTGGAAATCTGTACAGATGACATAGAAATCAACTCAACATGGTCATAGAGAAATGAGTATTTTTGGAAGAAACTGATTTCCCTCTGAATTATGGTGTTTTCTACTATCTGTCCCTCAGACCAAGCCCTCTAACACGTTTTGTGTGTGTGTGTTTTTTAAAAAGCTTACATTTATTTAGGGCCACCATGAGAAATACACTAAATAGACAGATATTTCCAGAAGAAAAAGCATCTAATTGTTTCCCATGGAAAAATCAACTGATCTTGGGTTCCAAGAAAGAAAAATAGAAATAAGCCAACTGTCAAAACAAGAACTGATAAATACCCTCTGGCTTTTCAAAATTCAGTGCATTTTATAAAAAAAAATCTGCTTGGTGGGAATCAAACAATTATTCACCATGAGAGGATCACTGCTGGTGAGGAAGAGACCAAGTAGCATAGGGAATAAATTAGTTCCTGATTTTGAAAGCTCTCCTGAACTTGTGTGTGTCACAACTCTGTGCTTTGACTGACACTCACACCATGAGTCCCCAGAGAAGTATTCAGCCTGGAGGCTGGACCACCAAACACACTTTTTATAATGAGGCATACTAGAAACCTGGGACACACACATGGCTCATTAGCTTCCTGCTACTCCAGAGTGTATTGTGCTTCACTGAGACACATCGCTTTGTTTATGTAGCTTACGAGCAGACACTCTGTTGCAGCCAGGAGTGCAGTTCACCCCAGTTGTGAATTCTAAGAGAATAATTAAGGAGCATTGGAAAAATCAGTGAAACATTTGAGAAAGTAGAGTCTGGATAAAACAGATCTCAGCTACCAGATATAGGTCTTTCAGGCCATTTCTTTGCACGCTGTTTGCAAAGCCTACTGCCAATTGAGCTCCATCAGTTCTGTCCCATTACAAACAGAAGAAGAGAGTATTTTCTTTCTGAGCTTTGGCTAAGAAATTTATTTATTGCCATATTTCTGTCCTGCACTCCCAGGTCCCAATAACTGAACCTTCAACTGACCAAAAAGGTGGAATGAAAGCAAAGCATAATAAGAAAGTACAATGGTAGCACACCCACACAGCCAAAATACCTATTGGCAAGAATGGGAGCATAAAATTCAAGTATAGATAAAAATGCACATACTGTGCAATTCAGAAACTAGCCACAGAACCTGGACCAACCAAATGCCTATTGCAAATGAGAAGTTTCGCAACAACCTCTCTGAAAATTCAGGATGTAACCATTTTTGCATGTCCTCAGGCAGAATGTTCCAAAACTTAGGAAATACCATGCACACATCACTATTTCAGCATTTCTCTACATGTGCACCAGAAAAACCTTGCATGTGCAATTGTATGTTTAGCAAGGAGGACCTAGAATAATGAAAACTTAAAGACTTTAGAATGCAGCCATAAATCAACTCTTAGCATGAGCACATATTCACAGAAAACAACCCCCCCCCCCAAAAAAAAAACCCCAGCTGTACATGGAAATATTATAATCTTAATTTTAATGCAGCTTGGTTTGAGGCTGTGCTGTAAATTTATTTGTAGGGTGCCTTTGCACTCGGTTGCAGTCTCTGATCTAAAGGAAATTGCATACTGTTCATTGCAAAATTTATCATAGCACCAACAGCAGCAATTGCAGATCTTGTGAATGAAAATTTAGCAGTAAATGAAGAGTGATTCTCAGCGATGACACACATTTCAAATTATAGCTACAGCATCACAGTGCTGCAAACTAGCAGCTGGACCCAAAAGACACTGTTTTCAAATAAAGACTTTCAATATAGTGCACAATACATGAAGAAGAAGAAGAAGAAGAAGAAGAAGAAGAAGAAGAAGAAGAGGAGGAGGAGGAGGAGGAGGAGGAGGAGGAGGAGGAGGAGGAGGAGGAGGAGGAGGAGGAAGAAGAAGGGGAGGAGTTTGGATTTGATATCCTGCTTTATCACTACCCTGAGGCTAACAATAAAAGTGGCTAACAATCTCCTTTTCCCTTCCTCCCCCACAACAAACACTCTGTGAGGTGAGTGAGGCTGAGAGACTTCAAAGAAGTGTGACTAGCCCACGGTCACCCAGCAGCTGCATGTGGAGGAGCAGGGAATCAAACCTGGTTCACCAGATTACGAATCCACTGTTCCTAACTACTACACTACACTGGCTTTCCACACACACACACACACACACACACACACACACACCACTATTCTGATGACACACAGCTCTATTTCTGCATTTCATCTAATGCTAGAGAAGGTGTTGTGTTTCTGAACTGTGCCTAGAGGTGGTAATGAGATGGATGAGGGTAAACAAACTGAAGTGTTGTCCAGACAAGATAGAGATGTTTCTAGTCAGGAAAAAAAGAGTCTCTAGAATAGTGAATTGTTTTGGATGGGATAGTATTCCTCTTGAAGAAGCTATAGTGTTCACATATTCAACCTTGTATTTGGATGATCAGGTAGTGGCAGCTAGGCGTACCTATTTCTAGATTTGGCTGGTGTGCCAGCTTTGCACATTATTGTGGAAGCCAGGCTTGGCTATGATAACATACATGATAGCTACACCAATACTGTACTTATTGCCATACACTCTGCAAAGGGCTACCTTTCAAGAATGTGGCTGGCAGAACTTTAGTGGGTGGGTTGGTACATGCATGCCTGTAAGAGCATATTATGTATTATTGTAGCATCCACTCTGGTTGCCAAGTTGCTTCTGGGCACAATTCAGTGTGCTGTTTAAAGCTCTGAATGGCTTGGATCCAGGATACCCAAGGAACTACCTTCTCCTGTACCAGCCCACCAACTAGGATCTCCTATGAAACAAATGTTGTTGTTTTTTATAATGATATTTTATTAAGTTTAACAATAGAGAAAATCCAAAACAACCAAACAAAGAACAGTAAAAACACAGGGGGGAAATAAAACACAACAATACAAAATTTCACAATACAAAAATACAAACATTTAACCTAGCAGGGGAAAAAGAAAAAGTCAATAAACACACAAAAAAGAAAAACACAAATCCCTCTTTTCTAATTGCTCATCTTTGATTAACTTATTTTCCTGACTTCCTCACGCCTCCCTTTTTTGTATCCCTCTTTGAAAATTGGTTCAGCAAATTCATATCCAATTACTTTATCCTTAATTATTTTACCTCCCAAATTTATAATTTATAATTTTTGTCTATCTTGTTGCTAGAACCCCTTCATTTCATTTCAATGTCATCAGCATTCATACATTGTACAATGTTTCTGTAAATAAATTTTAAATTTCCTCCAATCTTCTTCCACCGACTCTTCTCCCTGATCTCGGATTCTGCCAGTCATCTCAGCCATTTCCATATAGTCAATTACTTGCATCTGCCATTCTTCCAGAGTGGGTAAATCTTGTGTCTTCCAATGCTTTGCGATGAGTATTCTTGCTGCTGCTGTAGCATACATAAAGAAAGTTCTATCCTTCTTTGACACCAATTGGCCAACTATGCCCAGGAGGAAGGCCTCTGGTTTCTTCACGAAAGTATATTTAAATACCTTTTTCATTTCATTATAAATCATCTCCCAGAAAGCCTTAACTCCAATGAAACAAATGAAGCAAAAGCGTCATGGTCCCAGAGGGACCCCAGAAGTACCTTATTCCACATTGCTTGAATATTTTGGGTCTAGTAGACCCAATTTGTGTCACATGATTGATTTTTTGTTGTATATAATTCAATAATCCCAAAGTTTGAAAGTCAGTACCATAGATTCAATAATTCCAAAGTTTGAAAGTCAGTAGCACAGAAGTTGTAAAGGTGTGGTTGTCTGTCATGGTACAACCCCACTGAAGAAGATAACAGTGGTTACCCAGGCCTCATTGCTGGTTATGAAGTTCAAGCTTCAGGTCCCCCAAAATGTAGGCCTGCCCACTCTTCAATATCAAGAGAGAAGGCTCTTTCTCTGTTCCATCAAGGTCTAATGGTTGTAATGAGGGATGGAGTCTTCCCTGTAGCAGAGCAGATATGGAAGGCCCATCATGGAAGCCCTCGCTGTCTCTTCTGTACACCCACTCTTTCTCCCCTTGCCTTTCCTGATACTAACCCAATCCAGACTCTGTCTGAAGGCATAAGTAGCCTTTACATTCTGAATAAAAATGGGATGAATAAAGAACAGCTGTTGTAGCAATTACACTCAGGCTAAAGTAATTTCATTTAAGAAATCAATAGCCAAATAGCTAATCCTTTTCATCAGCATTTTATTTAAGCTTTAGCAATTTATGTGCAGATATTTCCTGGTACTTTATGCCCAATTGAAAAGGTTGGAAGTTTAAGATTAAGCCAAATAGCTATTAATACAGTTGATTATTAACTGACAGGAAATGGTCAATCTACACATCTCAAATGGCATCATAAATAGAAAGAATGCAAGTCTGTCTGTGAAAAAATAAAGTAACTGCCTTTTCTGTGTGTGGGGGAGAGTAAAATCTTTATTTTTTGTTGTTAATAGATTTGTATCTGAAAAGAGTACAATTAAGTACTAATTAAGAGCTGTTATTGAATAGGAATGCTTTTCTTTGTCTTAAAAATCAGATGAGCCCCTGAGAGCAAATGCAAACTTTTATTCCAATGAACCTTATTTCACAGTATTTGTATTTAGGTTAGAGAGATGTTCATTAGTCCTCTTCTGAGTGCTAATATATTTCCCTTTTGCCATGCTTTTAGAAACAGCCCTTTTATATATTTTTCTGCATCTGTTTCATTGAAAAGTTTCCTTTGTTTTTAAAATATTATTTTAAAGTTATGCTTTATAATATAAAGCTTATGATTCCACACATACTAGACCTTCCCATGCCATTGTGTCTCCTGCCTACCCCCACCCACTGCCCCCAGAGTGGGAACACATCTGCAGAAGAGGAAGCAAGCTAGCCTGTCTCTCACAATCAAGTCTTTCTGACAGAAGTACACACACAATCACATTACCCCAGGCGTGGAACAGGCCTGAAGAGAGTGTTGTGGGAAATCCCCACACTGCCAAGTCCATTTCTGGATGGGAATATTGCAAATAGACAGAGACCAATTGATAAAGCAAAAGCACCCAGGAGGGTGTTCTCATACCCTCCAACATTTCTCTGACAAAAATAGGGATGCCCTATTCTATTATTAGGGACACGGGTGGCACTGTGGGTTAAACCACAGAGCCTAGGGCTTGGCGATCAGAACGTCGGCGGTTCGAATCCCTGTGACGGGGTGAGCTCCCGTTGCTCAGTCCCTGCTCCTTCCAACCTAGCAGTTTGAAAGCACGTCAAAGTGCAAGTAGATAAATAGGTACCGCTCCGGCGGGAAGTTAAACAGCGTTTCTGTGTGCTGCTCTGGTTCGCCAGAAGTGACTTAGTCATGCTGGCCACATGATCCGGAAGCTGTACGCTGGCTCCCTTGGCAAGTAAAGCGAGATGAGCGCCCCAACCCCAGAGTTGGTCACGACTGGACCTAATGGTCAGGGGTCCCTTTACCTTTATTCTATTACTATTATTATTATTATTATTATTATTATTATTATTATTACTACTACTACTACTACTACTACTACTACTATATTTATACCCTCCCCATCTAACTGGGTTACTCCAGCCACTCTGGGCTTCCAACATACATAAAAACATAATAAAACTTTAAACATTAAAAAAAACTCCCCTCTACAAGGCTGCCTTCAGGTGTCTTCTAAATGTTGCATAGTTACTTATCTCCATACCCTCCAACATTTCTCCAATGAAAATAGGGACATCCTGAGGAAAAGAGGGACATTCTGGGATCAAATCAGAAACTGGGACAGCTTCTGTAAATCCAGGACTGTCCCTGGAAAATGGGAACACTTAGATGGTCTGATGTTCTTTATTACTGATGCAGCAGGATCCCCTGTCTGCCCGAGGACCAAGGTGGGATCAAGTGATTCCTCATGGCACAGTACCAAGAACTTTTATACCTTTCCCTTAACGCTCTTGAGACAAATAACTTTTTAATGATTGGTTATGTTTTACTGCAGTATGTGCTTGCGTACTCTTCATTTTCGCTTATCAGTTGTTACATTCCTAACATGGCATTTCAGCAGACACTCTTCTGGCTCCTGTCTTATCCACTTTCTTTCCACCTCATCCATCTTACATAAACCAGTGATGGCCAAACTTGGCCCTCCAGCTGTTTTGGGACTACAATTCCCATCATCCCTGACCCCTGGTCCTGTTAGCTAGGGATGATGGGAGTTGTAGTCCCAAAACAGCTGGAGGGCCAAGTTTGGGCATCACTGACATAAACATTAGGCATTCCATATGGCAGGCGTGGCCTTGCTCAAGTTTCTCACAAGAGGAACAGCAAATTAAAATGGCAGGCAGCCACCACAGATGAGAGTCAAGCTCATCACCACTGCCCACCCACAGCTGAAACAACAGTATGGGGACTGGTGGAGAGGGTGGTAAGGCAGCAGCATCAGGTCAGGTCAGTAAGCCTACTGGAACCATCACCCACTTCCCAAACTGGCTGACTGCTGAAGTTGGGCTTGACCAACGTCTCTCAAGAGTTTTGTCCACTCTGGGAAGTCCTTAACAGAGTTGCAACCCTTCTCTAAACTGCCCCTCTGTGTGATCTGGAGAAGAGTCAACTACATGTGAGGACCCTAGACTGTCAGGTGTGTTGATAGAGTGAGGTAATATTACTTTGCCAGGGCATAACATAACACAGTGGTATGGTTCCTTGACATGAAACATCCACATTCAGCTCTCTAAATGTATCTTGCTATGCCTTGGATTATGTTCCAAGATACAGCAAAAAGACTCTGAATATATTACGTATTTAATCAACTTGATAGATCATATAGGTTTTAACAGGAAATTCAAATGTGATATTTTAATTGGAGGGGATGTCTCTTGTAAGAGTATGGATTTTTCATTTACCAAATTATTCCTCCCACCACCCACAGAGAGACAGAATAAGTATTGCATGAGATGTACATTGCAATCCTACCCTTGTCTACCACTAAGCTTGATAGGGCTTATTCCCAAGTAAATGGGTATAGGATTGCAGCCTCTAGGTCTCAGAAAGATTTATTTTCTAAGGAAGGGCACACAAGTCTTTTATCGGAGCAAATGTCATAGGGTGCGCATTTTCTCATAAACTGGGTTGCTAGGGGAATGAAGCATATTGTTGGAACTAACTCAGCAGCTGGCTTTCAAATGCTGCCAATTAAGAATCAAATGAATATTTTTAAACTTTGATAAGCACATATACTAATAACACAAAACATTGACTTTATTAGTGTTTATCAGTCGAGACTGCTGAAGCAAGTTCAATTCTAACCTTGTTTTTAATTCTAACCTTATTTTCTAATAAGGCTTTCCCAACAGTCCGTATGAATGAAGACAGGACTGGTAGTGGGGCTAGGTTGGCTTGTCACCACCACCATTCAGGAAAGTGTGGCAGATGGGTTAGGGCTATATGCTGGGGGAAGCAGCAGCCCTCACCCTTCCTCCTCAGTCCCCTAAGCTAGCCTGATCTGCACTCCCTAAACTAGCCAGCTGCTCTCAGGACCAGTGGAGAATGTTGTCCAAATGCCATTGTCGAAGAAAGATGCTACTGCCAATCTAGTTGGATTCTGTAGGTGGAATGGTGCCATCCTCATCCTCTGCTCAGGCAGAAAAATGTCTTGGGGCCAACAATAGTAATAACAATGCCCTACTCAAAAACCTACTGAGTATATGTAAAGAGAATGCCAAAGTTTTGGCAAAATATGCTTGAGGAATTCTAAACTTTTGTGAGCTGACTTGACTGGCATCTTTTAGGCTAACACACAGGTTGGAATTTTGGGGGGGGGGTGTACTTCCCAAGTTTCCTGACAGTTCTTGGCTCAAAGAAGTATTAAATAATATGCATAAGTGCATTTTAGGTATGTTTGGAAATGTGCATTTTGAGAGGAAATACATTAAAGCAGCAATCCTGTACCCTCTTACAGGAATGCAGGAATCTCAACTGAAGCATCAATGACAGATGGCCATCTAACCTTAACGAGACTTACTTCTGAGTCTGAGTAAGAAATGTCACTATTGAGAAAATACATTCAAAATATATAAATGCAAATGTCCATGCATTAAAAAAACACCAACACACACATATCCCAATTATGTGAGAGGCATAACCCCTGAAAAGGGCTACATTTGTGTGTTATGTTTTCAGCTATACCTTGGGACTCAATAAAAGACTGGCACATTGTTTCAAAATGTGATGTTGGGATTTTTACTTAGGCCCTGAAGTACAAGTGACTCATGGGTGGAAAAACCCAACCAGGCACAATTACGTATGATTATTTTGTTTTTACATGGAATTATCAAGCTACTGAAGACTCTGCCGAAATTTATTTGGCTGAATGATTATTAAACAACACTCATTTAGAGGTGTTTTAATGAGCATTTGGCCTCCATAAAGCTTATAAAGGTTTATAAAGCTTATAAACTTTAACCCTTACACTTTATCGGTGGGATAAAATCACTTTTTGCAATGTAAATGTAACATTGTTCTTAACCTTAACTCTTTTTCTTTATAAGGTGAGCACTGTTAAGGATAAGTTAAGACATTAAAGTGTTTTTTTTTTAAAAAAAAAACCAAACACCTTGCTTATTCTCTATGGCTATAGAATTAAAAAAAATCCTTTTAGCCATAGAAGCTGACCCCTAAAGCAACATTTTTAGGTTTGTGAGGCAAACTTGGCCTAACACATAAATTTTTTATTTTTATTTTTAAAAAGCTTATATCTCTAACCTTCAAAACTATAGAGATTCTGAATGACACACGGTCAGATTCTGTTTCCTGTCTCATATGCTTTTACCGCCTTCTCTCAGAACATATTCTTGCATGTGCTTGAGTCAAGAGAAAAGCAGCTGGATAAAAGATTGACTCTGAAAAAGGTCTCTTCATTAAAAAAATCTTTTATTTTTTTAAAACATAAGTATACTTCCACATTATGCAAAAAGTAGAGGGCTAGAGAAAACCCTTCTCCATTTTTATGTTCTACACGGTGTAGTTATTTTAGTCCTTGTATGATTGTTTATGTCTTTCTGTCTATTATAACCTTCCTTCAAGTACTTATAGGCATGCTTCTAGTTATGAATAATATGAATTAATTAACCTTTATAAGCAGCAGGTTCTGTATCTTGTTCTATCAGCAGCAAATTTGAACAAGAGCTTTCTCACTGAGGAAATTTTGCTGTTATTCCAGAGGTTATATTTCTGCATTTTCACATTCCATTTTTGTTTGTCTGCTTGTTTTGCAGGAACCCAAATTATTCATCTAAAGTACATTTGCTCAAAATCACACTGTATACTTTGGTTGTGTTCCCAGACATCATTTCCACAGTCTAATTGTTTGCTGATTCTTTGTCAGCCACCTATGGGCCATGTGAGCAAGATGTGCTATATTTTAAAATGCCATGCCCTGACACATACCGTATATTTCTTTATTACATTTCTACCTTTTACCTTTCCTCTAATGAGCTCAAGGTGTTGTACATGGTTCTCCTAGTGTCTGACACCTTCACTGCATATGTTTTTGTCATATGCTGAAGATGAACCCATTTACCCTGTCCTTCGATGTCTGAGATATGTGTTTTTAGAACCTGCCATATTCTTTTGACTTGTTACTTGTTTTAACTGATTTTGATTTTTTGTTATTTTTACCTTGCTGTAGCCCACCCTGTCTTATGGTTGAAGGTTGAATAAGAAATTTTATCAGCCTGGCTCACCTCACAGAGTAGTGAAAAATTTTATTCATCACCATCACCACCACCACTTCTACTCTATGAGGGTAGGCTGAGTTGCAGAGCAATATCAAACTCAACAGTTATGCTAGCACAAGTAAATTTAGCTGTGCAGAGGAACTTCCCCACCCTTCTTCTCTCCATGAGCCCCCTGTGTGGACCCTAAATGTGTTATGGGGGCTTCCTCAACCCCCAACCCCCTGAGCGTTTCTACAAGACATACAGGGGCATGGAGAGAGAGGGCAAGAAAGTTTGATTGCACATCTAAAAGTGGATAGCACTTGGATTTTCAGTACTCTGAAGAAACCTTGAGAAGCTTCCACTTATTTCACATGTATTCCTTTGCTTGTAGATGTACAATATAATATTCAAAAAGCATAATTAAGTATGTTCCATTCAAACACAATGCTACTGCATTCAGACACTTTCTTTGGCCTATGAGCACTTACTTAGCTTGCAAAGAGCAAATTAACATCCAAAAGCTAACTTCAGTCATTATCACTGTTCTTATAAATAATCAATTACTTCAATTAGCTAACCCACACAAACAACAGCTTCTGCAAGTGGTCTATTTGCAAGAGGAGTGTAATGTTTGTGGGTAAGAGTCATCACAGAAGGTTGTTTCTGCTCCTCCGTTATGATAAACTGTGTTTTTGACAATTGCAGAAGCAAGGTCATGATTTTCCATGAGTGTGTTCCTCCAATCTTACGCTACTTAGACTGCAGTCCCAAGAATAAGTCCCCGTGAATTTAATGGCACTTACTTCTGAATAGACATGCATCAAATAGCTCTGTTAGTTGTGTGAGGTATTTGAACAAACAGTAATTTGCATTGGTGAGTGAACTGCCATAACATCTGCCCTGGCTATTAGCATAGTACAGCCTTTCCTAACCTGATACCCTCCAGATATTGTTGGACTCTAATCCTATCAGCCCCAGGCAGCATGACCAATAGTGAAAGCTGATGGGAGTCATAGTCCAAAAATTCTAGAGGACATCAGGTTCGGGAAGGCAAGTACACTGTGTGTGTGTGTGTGTGTATCCTGGCTGTGTTTGAGACAGTACCTAATTTATCAGCTCACAAAAAGGGTTGCCATACGCCCTCTTTTTCCAGGACATGTCCTCTTTTTCATGGGTAGAGTTGTCATAGCAATCTATAGTTAAAAACAGAAGTTGGCAAATGTGTCCTCTTTTTTGCTCTTCAAAATATGGCAACCCAAACTGCCATAGAATAGGTGTTGTTGTTTTTTTATGGGGGCTAAAATAAGCAAGGGTGAGGAAAGGAAGGGAGCTATCCATTGTGCAAGCCAATCTTCTGCTCATACAACATTGACTACAACACACAGCACAGTTGAAATAGGATGCAATGTATCATATCCCAAATTATATTCCTGAATGAAGGGGGGGGGAGCTGCAAGTAAAAGCTACAAATTCTCCATCTGTAGAATTAGAACTAAACAATTATTTGATAATCTAGTCAGGAATTCCCAATGATACCATACAGGGCTGTACCCAGGGGAGGGGGGGTTTCTTTTAAATATGTAGACATCTGTTGAGCTCAGCATGCAATAAGCACGGCTGCCTTACTATTCCTGATTTAAGCAGCTCCTTGTAGTATCATTTTTCTATCCTGCAGCGATCATCTAGCCTATGATGATTACTACTCTGCTGTTATTTACCTCAGTTTTATGATAGCTATGCACATGTAAGCTAAAGGTTAACTCATTTCTTCCAGTGACTGGTTTTATTAAGGACTGTATCCCATGACACTAAGTTAAAAGCCATGCAATAAAGGGATCATAAGCAATTGCACAGAGTATTAACTCCTAATGCAGCATACAACACCCAGAATGAAATACAGTCAGGTAAAGCCCACCACACTAATTATCTTGCTGTAAGTAAAGTAGAACAAGAATTCTAAAGGCAGGCCCAGACCAGGCTTGTAAACCACAGGACACAGTCAGTATCCCATCAGCATTAGCAAGGGAGAGATGAAGTAAGAACAGTTTAATGTGCCAGTGAGAAAGTATTTTACTTCCAAATGAAATGCACTTCATCAGCACAGAGAACAATATTAAAGGGCTGAAATCAACTCACAGTTATATTTCCAGGCCCAGCATCAGTACTGAGTGATGTCAGGCAACTGCCAGGGTCCCACGAGGTATTAACTTTGCTGCCATTTTAAATTCCCATAATGCCTCTGATGCAGTGTCACTCTAGGACAGGGGTGCCCAAACTTTTTTCACAGAGGGCCAGATTTGATGAAGCGAAGGACCGTGAGGGCCGACCAAAGAGCCTACCAAAGTTGTTGAACTATTTTATTGAGGTTTCTTTAGGATTTTACCCCAGGAAATAAACTGCCATAAGGGCCAGATTAAACCAACCAGCGGGCCAGATTAGGCCCCCGAAACAGACTTTGGACATGCCTGCTCTAGAACATGGTTGGAAATCAATTAAAATGCCCCCCCCCCTTACTGGTAGGGATGGGGAAGAAATCTGATTCAGTTCAAATTTAAATACTTTAATTTGCAGTTGCCAAAACAACATGTAAAGCAAAACACAGCCATTCTTAGAAATTTGCACCTCTCTGAATTTTGCAATGCAGTCCTCCAACCAAGTAATATATCCAAAAATGCATAATGAGAATAATGTATTAATGAGGATAGCATACAAAAATGCATTAGGAGGAATTCAACGCCATGCTAAGAGATTATTTTGTCAGCACAAGTATTTCTGTTTTCCAAGATGAGACAATCTCTCTGAGGGTGGCCCTCACATACACATACACATACACACGCACACAACACACATACACACACACGAACCAGTTTGGGAGTTGCAAGGAGAGAGGAGGAGACCAAATGCCCCAGCCCTTGTGCTGGCTTCCACTAGTGTGACACATTAGTTGACACACTATTACAGTATTAGGGGGGAAATTGTGCGTATTAGGAAAAATTGAACACAAACATGTATAAAAGCAAAAATTCACACTAAAATGATGATGAGTTCCATGAGGTCTTTAAAAAATAAAAATCACAAATTGATGTGAAATTGTGGAAAACCAAACTTGACTGGAAAAATGAGAAAAAGTGAAATTGACATATTTTTCCACCCCTTATTGTGAGTAGTAATAGTAATGAATTTTTGGTTGGAGGGATGGGGTGAAGAAGTTCTTACTAGATTTGTATTTCCAAGCCCTTTATGAGTAGAGCATAAGAGGTTACATTCAAAGTTAAGAGCCTAGGTCACCAAAGGCTCAACGCTCACCAAACCTTGCTGCACTCTCCCCCTTCCAAGAAAATTTCACTCATATAAAAGAGAAAGCCCACCTTTTTCTGATTGCCAGTTAAGATATGCTGGATGGAAGTCTATAGTGAGAGCTGTACTTAAACATCTATCACCTGGAAATCAGAGCAAGTTATCCATTGTTAGCCAACTATAAACGTCTTGCTAAAGTAATCAGCAAGCCTCCAGTTATAGCATTCTGCCAGCCTCCTAATCTATGCCAATTACTAGTGAAAGCTGCACTTAAACCACTGATCAGCAGTCCTGGATCACATTCTTTTGATCCCAAGCACTGTGTTACTTTCATTTATCTCAAGGAATCTGTTGCCCTCAAAAGCACTGACTGGCAGAACTTGCTATACCAAACAAAACATCACATGCAGGCCCCGTATTGTAATTTATGTCAAGGAGCACAAATGTCTAGACTCTGTTATATTCAATGCATAACTAAAAACTACAGCTGTCCAAAGTTCACATTTTGGGAACCATGAATCTAAAATATTGATTTTTTAAAAATGAAGAACTAGTTGCAAAGCACTGTAACAGCTTCTCTGATTTGTTAGTGATTGCAATACAGGTGCCATCTGTTTCATGACTATTAGAAAAAGTGATGCTGCTGCCACACACTGGAATGGGGCGGGGAGTGGCAGAGACCTGGTGATGTTGGCGTGCTTGGGGCACACCAGCGGGAGCTTCAGAATGGCTCTACAGTGGTACCTTGGGTTACAGACGCTTCAGGTTACAGACTCTTCAGGTTACAGACGCTTCAGGTTACAGACTCCGCTAACCCAAAAATAGTACCTCGGGTTAAGAACTTTGCTTCAGGATGAGAACAGAAATCGTGCAGTGGCAGCGGGAGGCCCCATTAGCTAAAGTGGTACCTCAGGTTAAGAACAGTTTCAGGTTAAGAACGGACCTCCAGAATGAATTAAGTTCTTAACCCAAGATACCACTGTACTGGTATGCCAGAACAACCCTAAACTCACTGCCATCCTCTCCTACTGCACTATCCTGGTACGTGGCAGGGCCACTGCTGGTGAGAGACCAAGTCTTCAGCACTGTCCCTCCGTGCCAGCTGCTTGATACCTCAACTCCAGGAGGATAACTCAATTAGCAAAAAAGACAAACTTTTGGGTGCAGCATGTTGCGTTAAGGGCTTTCAGCATTCACTCAAGCTCCAAAATGCCAATACAGTGGTACCTCGGGTTAAGAACTTAATTCATTCTGAAGGTCCGTTCTTAACCTGAAACCGTTCTTAACCTGAGGTACCATTTTAGCTAATGGGGCCTCCTGCTGCCGCTGCGCGACTTCTGTTCTCATCCTGAAGCAAAGTGCTTAACCTGAGGCACTATTTCTGGGTTAGCAGAGACTGTAACCTGAAGCATCTGTAACCCGAGGTACCACTGTAAAATTGTAATTGTTAAGGGCCATGCCTTGAAGAGATGCGTTATTTAGGCAATAGGTCCCAACTTGGCAGCAAGGCCATTTTCTCCAGAGTATGCTCACCTGCCTTGCTCCTATAAAAATGATGTCAGGTTAGGGGCATGTAGAGACCTGGATGCAAAGGAACAACAAGGAGCCTTGAAGGGCACTCTTAGCTCTTCCTTGGCAAGCAATGCTTGCTGTCAGCACTGATCAGCTAATCGGCACTAACAGCTAGTCCTGGTAGAATCAGACGCACAATGGAGCTTCCAATTAGCCACAAAGGGAGGGGGAGTCTTTGTGTCACTTAAAGTCACTGTCAAAATGAACCATGAGAAGGTGGAGAGTCAGGCTCTAGCCTGCTGGTTTGATCCTGTTCCCCACCTTTGACCAACAACATCTAGAGGGCGCCAGAGCAGCTATCCCTCCTTTAAGGCTTTAATATCTCTATTAGGCTGATGAATTAAATAAATATATGTTTTTAAGGAAATAGCTGCATTTTTCAAAGATCCAGACTAAACTTTTGTCTGAAATGCTGGTTCCTGCTTCCAGAAATCATATAGCTAAAGCTACACATATACAAAGAAACAGAAACGGCCCCATATCACCACCTTCACAGCAAATGAACACTCTACTTTCCAAATCATCTACCGCATCATGTTGGATGGAATTGAGGTTTTAGGATGATGCAACACTGGGAAACTGCAGGATCAAAGCATGTTCCTGTTCTTTTCCTCATCCAAATGAACTTCATTTTAGCAATTTTTGGGTGGATAATCCAAACTAAACTGCACTGCATTTCATCTCTTAGTCATAAGAATAAGCTGAGAATGCTGAATTGTCAGCAAATCTTTGATGTAAATCAGTGGTCACAGGAGACTTCTTTAGAAGGTAGAATAACAAAATAATGTAAGCATCAGCTCATCAAAGGAAAGCTTTTTGCCTTTGAAAAAACATATAGCTAACTTTTAACAAGCAGTTTTAACATCATATAATTCTATGCCCTCATTATTGAAGGATACAATTGTTTTTGTTCAGTAAAGATTTTTTTATATATAAAAAAAACAATGTAATGAGACTTACTCTATTTCAAGAAGTGGCTGTGGCAATAAAATGTATAAATAAATAATGGACATGCTTCCTCTCTCCATTTCCACCCCCTCCCTCTTACTTGTTAGTTAACTTGCTTTTACTGTCCTTGGCTTTTACCTAAACACTCCCGGCTACAGAATGCATATGATTATTTAGCACTTCATTACACAAATGTCATACCGGAGTCATGTTTTGCATAATAATCTGAACAGTTTGTACTCTTCTGATTCAAGTAATCATACACCACAAAAACAAATTCTAGAAATATGAAATGAAGGCTTGAAGAGGTTAGGGCTGCCATACGTCCGGATTTTCCCGGACACTAACGGGATTTCAAAGGCAGAAATGACGTCCAGGGAGAATTTCCGAAACACGGTGCTTTGTCCTGCATCTCGGGCAAGTTAAATTGTGGGGGCTTTTTGCATTTTTGTAAAAAAAAAAAAAAAGCAAAAAAAAGCTCAACCACCTCCACACCCCACCCAACATACATTTCAATGCCAGTAATCTATACACCACCCTCTGGCTATTCAGGGATGTTATTCTGTGATAAAAGCTTAAGTCCATCTTACTAGAAGTCAGCAGTCAGAAAGTAGTGAAACCTAAGAATGAAATATTCTGTCATAAAGTGTCAGACATCTACACTGCACAGTGTAACTGAAGTTTTAATCACACTGTATGCTGGAACCATCAAACATACGGACAAGTCTGTGGTGGACAAATTAGTCCAGATCATTGTACATGCAGAGCCTCTTCATTGAATGCGCAGATGGCACAACTGCTGCATACATCAGCAGTGGGGTGTGGAACTAGTTCATGTAGCCCCCTGACTCACTTCACTCAAGAATTCTTCCAATGCGTGGGGCTGTCATCTCAATTCTGCTGCATGGGTCTATCACACGCATCCTGCCTCTGACAGAAACCAGTTCTTCCTCTCCAAACCAGCACTTTGACAGGGACTTTACTGATATTTTTACCAATGAGTACCATAAGCTATTGATCAATAATTTAAAAATATATTTGCTCAGAGAACCTAAAGTTAATTTTCAAGAACAAAACAGCACTGATACTATTTTGTTGACAGAATGTTGTTTTCCATTTTGTTCTTCATCACCTATTCCAGTTCTCAGATTCTTCGATGAGTTCCATGTCTATTTCAAAAGAAATGATTTTAACATGCCGTTCGAGGTTGTTTTCAAGTCCATAAGCAGTGGAGCATTTTTAGATTAAAAAATTGCACACAATCAAAATGTGTCAAAAATAAAATCTGAATACTAATTGTATTTGATTATTACTGCTGCTTAGAGGTTGCATTTATTTGATCTTCATGGCTCTTCCAAGTGTACCAGAAAGATTAATTTGGTATGCTAATAATAAATGCTGTACTCAGAAGTATTTTCAAAAGTGATCAGTATGCCAAAGTATACTAAAATAATCGGGTACATGAAAATGAAATCTCTGGCAATAAATTCAAATAGTGAAAATCCAATCTAATTAAATGCTAGGCAGCAGATCAAAAATGATTTCTTTAATTTCTTCTCAAACGATTTATAGTGAGAAGTAGGGGTTTTTAAGCATTCTTTTTTGAATTATACTAGAATGTGATGCTGCTGCCAATAAATGTACAAATTAACAACACAGGACCAACACAGATTGCTTAAATGCTACTCTTCTTTTTATCCATTGTTCTTGGAAAATTACTTATTTGTTGGCTTCTAGATTGTTGCATGATCCAATTAAACTGAAGCTCCAGGATGTGCCTATTGAGTGCAGCTGAATTCATTGGAACTAAACCTGGCTTATAGGTTGTAAAGTTAAAAGCATTATAAATATACAGTGGTTAATACTGAATGACATGATGTATAACAACTATATTCTTAATGTTAATTGGGATACATGAAAAGAGAAAATATCCCATCCCAATAGAGAAGTCCCTGAATGAGATGAGTAAAATAAATAAAACATAGGGCAAAAGATATCAGCTGTATTTCTTGGAAATAGCTTGGAAAACCTCTTATTTTACCTAGTGCTTTTGTTTAAGAAAGCTCATCCTGATTTCTCACTGGGATACACTTTTTCTTCCAATACTCTTGTTGAATCCAAAGGCAAAAGTTCTAATTGTTCTACCTGTTTATTGAAATATGACCCCATTGCATTATACATTTAAAGCAGTATCATACCACTTCCCCCAAATAATCATGGGAAGCGTAACTTGGTAAAGGTGCTGAGAGTTGTTAGGAGTTCCTAGAGTTCCCTGGGAAGAGAACTTGGGAAGAGAATGCTGGTTAAACCATTCTGGTAATTGTAGCTCTGTGAGGGGAATGGGAGGGGGTGTCTCCTAACAACTCTCAGTACCCTTAAACTGCAGTTCCCGTGGGAGAAGCCATGACTGTTTAAAGTGGTATGATACTGCTTTAAATGAAAAGTGCAGATACATTAGTACAGTGTTACATTATTTTCCTCGTCATAAGTTGTGCTGAGTCCATAACATAGACATCCTCGTTTATCCCCCACAAATACAGTGGTACCTTGGGTTACGGATGCTTCAGGTTACAGACTCCGCTAACCCAGAAATAGTACCTCGGGTTAAGAACTTTGCTTTAGGATGAGAACAGAAATTGTGCGGCGGCAGCACAACGCAGCGGCAGTGGGAGGCCCCATTAGCTAAAGTGGTACCTCAGGTTAAGAACAGTTTCAGGTTAAGATCAGACCTCTAGAACGAATTAAGTTCTTAACCTGAGGTACCACTGTACTACTTGAAGTTAGAAGAGGATTCTCTATAATCCAAAGAGCTTTTGTTTCCTTTGAGTCACCACCACCTGCAACCTATAATATCTGTGCTTTTTCGGCTGCTTTATAGTTTTTGTCAATGGTGAATCATTTCCCTATAAACTTCAGTAATTTACATTTCAGAACTCAAATCCATTTTAGGTGAATTGTGCCAATAATGATTATTCCATCTGGGTCATAGAGACTTTATTTTTTCCTCTCCTAGAAAAGATACTACCATGAACAGTGTATTTCTACTTGGTGGGACATGGTGGTGCAGCATTCCTTGCCTGACCCCTGGTCAATCACATCACTGCTGCTTACTAGAAGATAGAAAAGGAGGGAAGAGGTGGCAGTGAAGTCAGTGTGACACAAACACACCAGTGGAATCAATATGGCATTCTCACTGGTGTTTGCACTGCTCTGACCAAGGGCAGACTTTGGTACTGTGCTGCCCTGAGCTAGCTCAAAATCTGGCACCCCTGTCCCCAGTCCTCACACCATGCTGGACTTTGGGAAGGAAGTGAGAGGTCTCTGGCAGGATCCAAGAGCCCTCCCACCTCCTTCCCAAAGCTGGGCAAGTGCTAACTAGGGTTTGGAAGGAGGCAGGAGGACTCTAGGACTCTGTCAGAGTTACTCATGCCTCATTCCTGTAGCTGGGCAAATGCTTATGGGATGTTCTTTCTGCTTGGCACCAAGTGCGGGAACCAGTGGCGCTGCCCTAAAAAAACACCTTTTCTCTGACCCTGCTACTGCCTCACCCCTATTTCTCTACCTGCTGGTAAGCAGCAGTGATGTGACCAATACATCCAATTTCAATTTAACATACCTTCACTAGAATAGGGCATTTTTATTTTACTCAGCCTAAACTGCAAGTCATTTGTATGTCTCCTTTTCTCACTTCCTATAACACCCAAACAAGTCCTCACACTATATGCAATAGGGTTATTTGGAGTGTTTTGCCTTTGAAACTAGCCTTCCCCAACACGATACCCTCTTTACGTTTTTGTGACAACTCCCATTATCCCTTACCATTGGCCATGCTGGCTGATGCTGCTATTGAGAGCGAGGCACTTGGCTGGGAAAGGTTGGCTTAGATGGAAAACTTTGCAGGAAGGCACTTTTAAAAGGCAAGCGTGTCAAGGTCAGATGCTTGGTACTAATTTCCATTCCCTGGGAGTCGTGGGTTGCCCTTTGGGGCAGCACATTGTAATGCTAAGTAATTACATCTTCTGGTTAAGCATTTATTTAAGAGTTACTGACATGCAATGTTCCTCTTGGTTCTGTTATATTTTCTCACTGCTACACTAAATCCTATTATCATTATCTTTTCTGTAACTCCCATCTCATTATACCAACTACAAGCTGAGCTCTGAAGAAGACAAGTGTTCTAATGGAGATGTGCAGACAGAGGGAGAAAGAGAGTGAAAGGGCCTTTTTCTCCTCTCCTGTAACAGTGCATGCAATAAAGATAAGCCTGTTGCACTTTTCAGCAAATCAGGCAGAAGAAAATTGCTAGGGAGAGAGTATTATAGTAATGCGGATAAATATGGCTGGATTAAGGAATTCCTTCCCCTTTTCTATGGTTAAATATTATTGACTTAAACTCCTCTCTGGTGACACATGGTGTGGTCTATGGCTGGGTATCTGTCCACAAGCCACCCACTCGGAAGCCGTGCTAATGATTAATGGGACTTCCCTAAAGTAAGAGATTGGAGGATTGCGGTTGAGGATTTCAATTGTGAATCTGGTGGCATATGCTAGTAAATCCTATTGAAGTTAATGGGCTCTACCAAGCGTAAAGGCTTGTTCAGGATTACAGCTTATCCCAGGGCCACTCTGATCAGTCTGGAATCACCTTGAGTTTTCTTCCGAGAAATATATTCCACCATCCTTCCTATCAGGACATTCTCTTTGGGCCTTTTAGCTGATGCACGAGGCATCTGCACATTCATTTTTTTCCACTGTTTTTTATAGTATGCTGTCACTCAGAGATGAGGCTCTTTGGCGGGAGCAGCACTGCCAATATTAAGCTGATCAGCAGGCAGCCAAGAATACATGTTGTTCTTTTCTTCCTTTCTTTTCCCATGTCCGAATAGCTCTATTCCCTGCCCTTTCTCCTTCAAACAACTCATGTTTGATCATAACTAGTGCAAAGTAACTCCAAGAAAGATCTGCTGCTGGAACTAGAGGAGGCAGAACCATTGCTTTTTGTATATACTGCCACTACCTTTAACAAACTGAGATATAGCCTTAGTTCACAAGTTTGCTTCAAAAAGTGTATATGTACTGTAAAAACTATAGTATTGTGTGATGAAAAGCATAAAGAAATCTCAAGAAACAGCAGGGTTTTATTACATTAAAGAAGCCCAGCTTGCTTGCTTTTTCTAGTGTACTTTATTAAGACATTAGATATAAAACAGTAAAAAGTTTCATAGACAAAGAAAATAAAAAACTTTGTGTACCTTTGTGATTTTTTCCTACTGTCATTTTGCAAGCCAAACCTGATATGCTTGCTTCTACCTGGTTGCAAGTATATTTTGTGTGCATTATATAACCATGAGAGTTGTACACAAACACACACACACACACACACACACACACACACACACTCTTTATATAACAGATTTATAACCATACAAAAACTGGATCATAACTTCCCAATAGATTAAAAATACATAGAAAGAGTGCATTTCTGAGCAATGAAGATCTTACTGCTAGAAGTCAGTCCCTAATCAATTCTTTCTGAGAAAAAAGAATGGACAATGGTTTTATTTAGACAGTATCTCATGCTATGTGGTGTGATGTATTTGGTTCTTTATTATTTGACAGAATTCTTAAAGATATATATATAAATATATATTTCCTTCCCTTCTGAATAAAACTGCCTTGTTTCCTAGATTGTATTCAATATGCTCCATAGTTTGGCACATAATAGTTTGGCACAGAATGCATTGTGAGAAAGGTATAGCATCATAATGTAAGGGTGTCCTTATTGACCAAAATGCACTTATATCACATAATACATTCCAGTTACAAAGTTAAAAATCAGTCGGACATGCAATTCTTTGAACACATCTCTTTTGAGGGTATGTGATTAATACCACTTTAGACATCAGCAGCTTATTCAGTTTCCTTTGGGGAATGTCTCTGACTACTTCCCCCGCCCGCTCACATTGATGCCCTACAAATGTAAATCAGAAATTTACACTAATCCTAAATACACAAAATAATGCATAAGTATAAATTAATGCAGGAAGAAAGCTCAGAAGCCAGGAAATATTGTAATATACTGGTGCTGAATTGCCAGGAATGTAGCTTTAATTATCACACTTTCAGTCATACCTAGACATATGACCAATATGTGACATTCAGGTACAGTAACACCAAGTTGGTCCCAAATTGGACTGAACTTGAAATGATAATTTTGTAACAAATTCTAAACCATAATATCCAAATGTTTACTCATGAGCTTTTCTGCAGTGGACTAGGGGCTACTGGTAGATGGCAGAAGACTGCTTGCTTCTGAGAGCAAAGTAAAAAAATAGTCTGAGAGGCAAAGGGACTGTCCCAGTTAAGAGAGGAAAATCAAAACAACTTGATTTCTCAGAATGAGGGCATCAGAGCTGCAGCTTCTAAGATGTCATAAATTCAGGTCCAGAAAAACAGGACAAAAATTAATATAACCACAATTCCAGAATTGCAGGAGTTTGGACTAGAACTCTACAGTTCAATGATTCTATCCCTCATCCTCTCAAAACTAATTGGACTTCAGGGTGTCTGTAGTAAGGCCAGGGAGCAAGAGAAAAGAAAATTTCATCAGCATTTTAGTGCAATTTTTAGTGCACGGCTTGTTTGTTTACAAGTCTGGCCAAGATACACATTTTTGCAAAACGAAAGATGCTGGGGAGAACATATCACAATCACTGGGGTAATCTGGTTGACACTGTTCCCTCCTCTCCAGCCACACTTATACTGCAGTCTTAAACATACTAGCATTCATAGGATTGTTTATTGAGAAAAAAATGCCAGTGGATGCACTTTCACATTGGGACCCAACTAAAGATGAATAACTATGCACAATTAGAACGCAAGTCAGGAATCATTGGTCTAGTTGTCAGGCAACAGTGAACAGGTGCACAGTCATAAAGAACAGGTTTGGTTTCTGCCTGCAAGGGTGAAAGATAAACTTCTTTCACAGACATTTTCACCCACACCTAATATGGCAGCTTCCATAACAAACCTTAGGCCCTAAGATCATTTGTAGCAATATTATCAGACACGAATGAGATACCTAGCTGTAGATACTTTACTTTGTACCCCAATAACACTATGTTCACTAAGGATATGGCAGTAATTTATCTCAAGCAACTTTTAACCCTATAATTATGTTGTCACTTGAATGAATAGTTCATTAAAATCAGTTTAGTATTGTATATTTTTTGGGTTAGCTTTTTGCTGGAGTTGAGTCTTCTACAATTGTTTGCATGCCAAGCACGTTTCATTCATTAATTGCTGTGGGGGAAGCAGAAACCAAGTCACAACTATGGGGAGGAGGACTCTCAAAAGATTTGCTTTGCATTTTTTTGAAGTTTTGATTAAATCAGAATAAAATATTTTCTGAAGGAATTCATTTTCCAAACCACAGAACTCTTTTTTCTCAAACCCTGTGCCATGTACTCTCAAGCATATTAATCTTTTTGTTTCCCTGTTCTTTCTGAGCAAACAAATTTACAACAACAACCACTTTAAGTGAGGTAAGGTGAGGAAATGCACTGAGCATGCCTCAGGCCAATAGTTAACTTCATATGAATGTCTGTGGAAACCTTGGCTGCTGGGTTTACTCTGACCTCAATGAGGAGAAAATGTTTTCTAACTCCATAATTGGTGGCATCGAAGACATGAATAAATTAAACTGGTTTTTTAAATAATAAAAATCACAAGGAAGAGAGTATATTGAAAAAGTATGCCTTGAAACATATGATGATCTTTAGAGAAAATGACACTTCTGTAAAGTCAAAATGGAAATTTGTTGTAAAATCCATGGATCATCAAAAAGATGACTGACTACAAATTCCAGCCAATGTCCCAGATACTTCAGTTAGCAAAGTAATAGGAGCTTGATAGTGCCGATTTTCTCATCCACACCCTGGCATTCAAAGCACAGATGCATATGCTCTTGGGTTAATTTGAATGTCATTGTTTGCCCCCCCCCCACCTTCCCACCATGCAACAGGGTGGCACTTGTTCCCCAACCCACATAACAGACAATAGTGACAATTTTTGATAACTTCCCACTAATTATATGCCCCTTAATATGCTGCTGCTCAGGATCCAAAGATAGTTCCCACAGCTTGAGCGTGAATCTTGTCTTTTTTTTTAAGCTTGGCATGTAGTTATTAACTTTCCCTTTGCTGACAGATGTAGTGGGCGACAAAGCAAGAAGAAGAAAAAGAAGGAGAGCAAACCAATAGTTTTAATCTCAGCAGAAGAGGGAGGGGGGAACGTGTGAGGCGGGAGGTTGCACTTATAAATGCACAGATCAGTTTCAACAGACCCTATATTTGTATATATTTTTTGTTGTTTCTCTCAAGGTCTACACATTTTCTCATTGACGGAAACTCTATGCAAATGACTGCAGCAACTTTCCTTCCGAATGCCTTCTGAGGATTTCACTTAGTTGTGGAGGAGGCTTTTGATTAAGAGTCACATTGGCATGAGATGCTGGCATATTACAAAAGTTGCATCCCTGGTTTCCTCTCCGGGAGCAAATGTATGAAATATGCCAGTTCGAGTTTTATCTCCTGCCAACCAGCTCTTTAGGAAGCACTGCAGGTGTCCAGCATCCAGTCTGAAGGAGGTAGCAGGTGGTAGTACCTTCTTTGTCTAAGTGTCACTGGCATTAAAGAGGAAAATCACTGGTTTCAGAAATAATTAAGTGAAGGAGAGAGAGAGGCCATAATGATAGGGTTGTTGAAAGCTCCAGCTTGCATGCCTGAAGAGGTACCAAACTCCTCCAAAGCATTCTACACCTTACCTCCAAAAGATAGTGCCCTCTACAATCTGATCATCCTGCCCTGTTAATGAACAGCTAGATAGTGTACTTTATTCTACTCTAAAGCAGACAATTGTTGCAATAAAGATTCTTAGCTTTTGTCCTTATTAAATTTCCTCCAATACTCAGGTATGTGTAGAAGCAGCAAATGCCGCATCTTAAAGCTAAAAATAGTGTTTGCATGGAATTTCATGCCTCCTGTATTCCTAATGCTTTTTTTTTTTTTTTTTTTTTGAGGTCATCTTACAGCCAAAATAGGATAGATAACAGCTACCAAGCAACATGACAGCCGGCTGCACTAGCCATTTGGGTTTATGCTTTGACTGAGTACTAAATGTCCACTTTGCCACCGACTTGTGGTTACCATTTTGTAAAAAGACTTTATATGATCTGTTGATTTGTGCTTCATTTGTTTATTAGGAACATAAGAAGTTGCCTTAAGAAGTCAGGTCATTGGCCCATTAAGCTCTGTACTGTCAATAGCAACTGGCAGTAGCTTTCCAGAGTTTTACACGGAAATATTCCGCAGCCCTCCTTGGAGATGCCTCAGCCAGAACCTTGAACCTTTTGCAAGAAAGGTTTATGCTGAAGCATGGAGCTGCAACTAATTTCTTATATTATAGCTCTTGTCTCATATATGCCTTCTTTTTAGGGTGTCTCCCCCCCCCCCCCCAATGTTCTGCTTGCATTCTAAGGCAGCAGTGGGGGAACTACTTCTGTCTATGGCTAGATCCAAAACTGGCTACCCTTTCATGGGCCACTTGACAGGAAGGCAGGTCCTCTGAGTATCACTAATATTTTATGGTTGCCCAGTAACTGTTCGTGTATTTGTCTGACTACGGGACTTTAGGTTTTGGAAGCAACAACAATTACGATTCTCCAGACACTTGAATCATTAGTGGTTATTCCAAATAGCTGCATATTAGGCTGTGTCTGTGTACTTAAGTCTCGTAAGACCTATAAGTTTGCAAGAGAAAACTATTCCATTTAGGGCAGAGGCAGAACATCCTCTTCTGCTTTTCCTTTGATGGCATGGATTTGATGTAAGCTTGCCTGTAATTAAAATTTCCCAAATTTTACAGTACCAGGGATCATAATAAGAGTCCTATTGCTCTTCCACAGACTTCTCTGTAGAATTCTGCCATCTCATAGTCAATTTTTAACCATCCTCCCGTTGTATAGCACAGATGTCCTAAGAGGTCATATGCTCTGGCAATCAATGTATCTTACTTGATAGCAGATTATTGATAAAAGTGGAAATGAACTAATGCCTGCCTCATGCCAGCATTATGACCACCTATATCTCCAAAGTTCTTTAAGAATGCTTTGCTCCAATGTTTCAGTTCCTGCCACTGATGCAATACCAAAGTACTGAAGCCAAAGTTATGCTCAGTAAGATCTGTCAAAAATAAAACCTTTGTCAGTCAATCATAACTTAAATAACGTGTTCCCTTCAGGCTGCAACCTGTCTTGCTTAGTGTCAATCTTGGAGCAAAGTTGTCTGACAACTTCTGATTCATACAAAATTTCAATTTCAGCTGCCATTTTCAACACAATGTCTGAAACAACTTTATTATAAAAATGCAAGGGTTCATTTTAGCTTTTTAAATTGCTATTGTAAGCATATTTCTTTTAATAAACTCAAAACTGAAGCTGAAAGTGTGTTTCTAGGCTTAAAATCTGAAAAGTACTTTCTTCAAAGTACTTTGAGATATTTCCTTTAAAAAAAATTGCATGTCTCTTTCAGAATATGCACGAGTTTCTCCCCTCAACTATTGTTGATATTACAAAGGCCACAAATCAATAACAGTGCTACAAAATGTAGGGTCTACAATGTTCATTTTAATCTAAGAACAGATTCAGGTCTGAAATGTTCTGTAGGCAGTTGCTGATGTTCAAAAAGCCATGCCATTTCAGGAAGAATATATACCCTAGTGGAGTGCAATTCTAGAAGTGGAATGTAAAGAGCGAGGCAGTGCATGAGGCAAACTGAGCTCCTGGTGCCCTACTGTTCCAACAAGCTTCATCAATGATGTTTTATCAAGAGAGGTGTGCTGAGGGGAAAGGCAGAACAGGAAGCAGTCGTGGTTGAATGGCAGGCTGAACAGGAGGGTATAGTCTTGTCATCTGGAACCAAGCACTGCCTTGCAGACAGGACCAGACCCGCCAACAAAGCAGGCATTTTCAATACCAATGTTTCTGCAAGAGGAGTGAATCTCACAAGGAACATGCCATGGCTCATCTTTAAAAGCTTGGCAAGTGGAATGTGGAAAGTTGATGGAAAGTATTCCTTCCTTCCATCCAATTCTGAACTTTTTGACCTGTGACTCACGAGCCTTGTGTCAGCTGCTTAGTGTCTCCCACTACTTACCTGAATAGAGATCTCTTTCTCATTTACAAGTAAGACCATCCACTCGTGTCTCTTGGGGCAAGAGTCATGACATTTATTTACATATGATGGGTGCAGGCAGGGGTTTAAATGAAGAGATCTCCTACAGCCACATTTGGTTTTAAGCCTTAGCCGAGAAGCTCATTGAATGGACAAATGACACTTTCCCCAATGTTAGCATTGGCTTCTTCCTATTTTGCTTTCTTTTTAAATCAAAACTCTTGGAGAAATAGTAGAAGACAACTTTAGTAAATGAAACTTCAACAATGGTGTAATCTATAATCACAGTTAGTGAAATCTGCAACACACGATTTACTTCCAGTTGCTTTGTTGCAAATCTGTGTCATCTGGCTCACACAGGCAGTTCAGATAACTCTGCCCATTTCTCTGATCTAAATTGTGACCTTATTGATAATGGCTATCATCTTGGATGCTTTTAATTATTTTCAGGTCTCAAGGAAGCACTTCCGTTCCTTTCCGCCTTTGCTAGCAAAGCTGAAACTGGTGTGTGTCTGCCCCACTGTCTCCATTAAAGTGGCATCTGTTATGTAGTTTAAACTCATAGCATTATTTCACTCTTGAAGGTTTCCTTAACTGAAGGCTTTAGTAATCTTCCCATCCTACTGTCTTTTCATTATCTCTGGTTCTGTGATCTGTCTTGCCTTTTTGCAAATCTTATTCTGATTTGGATAATAAACCTCTTAAAGCCTATAAAGCAGATGGTACCTTTTGTCACTTCCATAGGGACTCAGGCTAGGATCTAATTGGAAATTCCCCTGTTGCGTACTGAATTACATTTTGCTGTCATCACCAGCAGAGGAGAGAAGGTTTAACCTTTTTTCATTTGCATACGTTGCAAGCTCTTACTCTCTAAAATCATAACAGACTTGCCACCCTTTTACGGAAAAAAACTCAGCACACTTGAGTTTTTAATTTTTAGCTACAGATATGAGCATTCTGTTAAGGAATTTTGAGCCAGTCTTTATCTTGAGCTTAATTCCTGCAAAAGTATAATTAATGAAAATATAAATTATAATAAGTTACAATAACATTAAATTAAAATTCAAAATTATAGAACCACTGGGAATCAGAAGTTTTATCTCCACAGCACAACAGATCACATTGAACAGGATCCTATGGTATATTGATATCCTGATCCTTAAAGCAATGTACTTGTACAATTAGGGATTAAGTTTTATGATCTTGTATCAGTGTCATACATTTGCAGACCACACTCACAGTGTTTCTTGGGAGACTGTCCAAGACCCCTGTGGTATAAAATTTAAATAAGAAGATGGCAGGGTAATTTACTACAAACAAATAATCATACTTTTGAAATCTCTGTGGTGAGATCTTTTCAACCCATTTCAACACAAAATCATTTATTTGTATTGGTACAGCATAACACTGCATCAGTGAAATGATTAGATCCATGCCTACTTTCAAAATCTGAAAATATGAATTGAATTTTAATTATGACTAGAATGGGCTTGTTGTCAATATTTATTGCTGGGGAATCTAAGTGAGGAGAGCACAAACTGTTGGTTCTCATACACTGTTTGCTGGTTTCCCACAGGCATTTGGTTGACCCGCTTTGAAAACAGGATGTAGTATTAGGTGGGCCTTTTGGTCTGATCCAGTTGGTCTTTCCAGTGTTCCTATTACTCTAAAGCAGGCATGTCCAACTCCCAAGAGCCTGCAATCTACTCCCACTATAAAAACACTGACAGTGATTGACCGAAGTTAAGCTTTTTTGGAGAAGCCAAAGTTGGGGGGGTGAGGAAGAAGATTGCGAGATTGACCAGGATCAACCATGGACCCCCCACAATCGAACGGTAGATCGCAACCAACCTGTTGGGCATGCCTGCTCTAAAGTTATTTATTCCTCCTTTTCCAATTAGAATTTGTATCTTGCTAGTCTATGTGGGACAAGAAGCTACAGTTAGAACTGGATATGGAACAACTGATTGGTTCAAAATTGGGAAAGGAGTACGGCAAGGCTGTATATTGTCTCCCTGCTTATTTAACTTATATGCAGAATTCATCATGCGAAAGGCTGGGCTGGATGAATCCCAAGCCGGAATTAAGATTGCCGGAAGAAAAATCAACAACCTCAGATATGCAGATGACACAACCTTGATGGCAGAAAGTGAGGAGGAATTAAAGAACCTTTTAATGAGGGTGAAAGAGGAGAGCGCAAAATATGGTCTGAAGCTCAACATCAAAAAAACGAAGATCATGGCCACTGGTCCCATCACCTCCTGGCAAATAGAAGGGGAAGAAATGGAGGCAGTGAGAGATTTTACTTTCTTGGGCTCCATGATCACTGCAGATGGTGACAGCAGTCACAAAATTAAAAGACGTCTGCTCCTTGGGAGAAAGGCAATGGCAAACCTAGACAGCATCTTAAAAAGCAGGGACATCACCTTGCCAACAAAGGTCTGTATAGTTAAAGCCATGGTTTACCCAGTAGTGATGTATGGAAGTGAGAGCTGGACCATAAAGAAGGCTGATGCTTTTGAATTAAGGTGCTGGAGGAGACTCTTGAGAGTTCCATGGACTGCAAGAAGATCAAACGCATCCATTCTTAAGGAAATTAGCCTTGAGTGCTCACTGGAAGGACAGATCGTGAAGCTGAGGCTCCAATACTTTGGCCACCTAATGAGAAGAGAAGACTCCCTGGAAAAGACCCTGCTGTTGGGAAAGATTGAGGGCACAAGGAGAAGGGGACGACAGAGGACAAGATGGTTGGACAGTGTTCTCGAAGCTACGAACATGGGTTTGACCAAACTGCGGGAGGCAGTGGAAGACAGGAGTGCCTGGCGTGCTCTGGTCCATGGGGTCACGAAGAGTTGGACACGACTAAACGACTAAACAACAACAACAACAATCTTGCTAGTGCAATGTAGGTTAGAAGTGTTTAAAAGGTGGGTTTTGGTTTTTGGTAAGGATATTTATGTAGGGGGGGAAAGGATAGATGAACAGCGGACATAAGATATATCTCTCTCCCCCCCCCCCTAAACCTAGCTAACAATTGAAAGTCAAGGAAAAAGGGAAAGCTTCTGGAAGACAGATGGTTTGTGAAGATCCCTATGAAAAGAATTCCATAACTGCAGAGCAGCTGCTAAAATGGATATAAAGTAGAAGATTGTTGGTGCTGCTGCTGTGGTGAGGTTCCCCTGATTCACTTGACATTCTCCTAGCCATATTTACATGGAAGTAAATTCATGCAAATCACTGGCGCTTACACCTTAGAAGAAGCTGCCTTAGCAGTCCTTTTTCAGACTTTAAGATTAATATGGGAGCTGTACAAGCATCCTTTTTGCTCCAGGTAAATACATCAGGAAGGCACTGTGTTGAGTCATTTCTCTGCATGTGAACCTGAAGCAAAGCAGGCAGTCACATGGCCATTCACAGATGACATTTTACATTTTTCATCCAACTCAAGTACTGTAATCCACACAGAAAAAAGTATAATTTGTGAAGCACTTCTATGTGTATTTAAAATCAACACACTGGGCATTTTGATGGGACAGCATGAACCCACCTCCAGACATTCCATATGCCAGACATATGCCAGATATGTGTTATGCTATTTAAGACCATTAATGTCCAGAAAGGCCTGGAAGGCCATTAACTAAGTCCAAGGACTCAAATTATCTAATTGCACTACATCATATTAGCGGCCTTTGAACTGTACTAAATCTGAGTTTTCCAGTCACTTACCTGATGGTAACACTGTCTATCTGATGTTATGATATTTCTAAAATACAGCCTTCATTAGCAAATGAACCACACAAATCCAAAATTAGGTCTACCACCCTAAGCAGCACCATCTGAAAGTGAGACCAATTCAACATGGTGAGACATTTCTGAGAAAGTATGCATAGGATAACACTACACTGCTTCTACCAAAGTCTGTTGTTAAAAGAGAACATGGAAAAAATGTTGAACTAGTTCTTTACCCCACAATAGTTTATGAAAGCCCTGCCATCTTTATTCCATTGATAATCAAAGAATTTGGCCAATCTCATGGTCATCAGCTCCTTTTGTCCACCTAACTGGCCACATGTCTCTGAACAAATGGTAGAAATCTTTTGATATGTCACAGAGAAAATGTGGCTTTTAAAAAAGTGAACTAGTTACATGGCAGATCCTTTTAAATTCAGTGAATGAAACTTTCCTCTGCATTCAACTAGCTCAGAGTACTTGGTATGGCACTTTCTTTTAACAGCCATATTTTCCTGACCATTGTTTTAAAGTTTCTTGGTTTGCCTCCTAAATTGGCCTGCCTGATCACCCACTTCAGTTGTGCCTGTCAAAACTACTAATGCTGACTTTTTACATACAAGACTTGGCAATTCACATGTAGCTGGATGGGTTGATGTCATCTCACACAGTCTGGGGTTGGAAGAAACATTTCCATCCAGTGAATTTAATGCTGGGCTTTGTGAGCTTTTAAATGCACTTTCCCAATTCCAATTATTTAGATTTTCCTAACTTTAGATTAATATCATTGAATATATTAATGTGTCAGAAAATGTATGTTTCTGGTACAACAACAGCACCTTCCTGTGTGTGTCTACTCATAAGTAAGTCCCACTGGACTGCAGCCTAAAGTTTGAAGAATCAGAATTCTGTGGTTTCTGTGGTCGTTTATAAGCATGCCTAACTCCCCAGAATGAGAATCATCAATCAATATTTTATATATATTGGGAAATGGGTTGCCTGTTCACTGTGCATATGGACATTTTTAAAGCTATCATAATCAAATTTTGCATGCTGATTCCTGAGATCAAGAAACAGGTTTTGATCTATGTTTGGATACAACTGAATGCATCAAGATGGCAGACAGAAACTTTCAAAACTTCACTTGGTTTTTTGTTTCTTTGAATTCCCAAGCAATGTGGGGGATGAGACTCCTAGTTATAAATAATTGGCTGAGTTAAAACTTTATAGTGAGAGGATACCCAGTAAGCTTCCAGGTATCATAATGTGGAAAAATATATGAATATGTATCTAGAACTACTGTTAAATTTGGAATCTCTATTCAGGGTGCCTCCAGAATATATTATTTTTCAAAAAGGATACAAGAAGCATACCAGGAAATTTAGGTTTACATGATTAAAGTAGATTAAAGTGCTCTGTCACCATAGCACAGCAAAACCACTTTAAAGAAGAAACAGATTTTTTCTGGTTAGGCAAGTGATAGGGGAATGCATTGAATACTATAAAATGACAAAATGGTTAATGGGAAGATACATAAACACCTCACAAGCAAATCAGAATGAATGATCATTGTCATATAACCTCCTTGGAAACAAATCAGAATGGATGCTCAATGAAGACTGGATACAAACTAACTTTGGTGTAAGATTTGTAGAAGAAAATCTGGATGAATGCTCAATAAATATGTTGTCTAGAGTAGGAATGAGGGGGGATTTGATTCAGTTCACATTTAAAGGTGAAACTAGCAGATTTGCACTTTCCAACAAAAACACAACCATCTTTCCAAATTGACACTTCTCTGAATTTTGCAACATATTTCTCCATGCATACAATAATGCATATCATAGGGCAAAGTGTGCTTTGAAATGCATAATATATCAGTGAAAATAACATGCAAAAATGAGAAACTTACTTTGCAAAAATATATCTATTAGGGTAAATTGCACATAAATATGTGTAAATTCAGAGACATTCACACTAAAAGTTGATTGATTTACACGATCCCTTAAAAATAATAATAAAAAACTGTGGTGGAAAAGCAGAGAACTGAACTCCAGACTAGAAAAACGAGAGAGTGATAAACAGAGAGAAAACAAAAATAACAGATACGTCCATTCCTAGTCTGGATGAGCCTTCAGCAACAAAATATAAAACAAATGGTATATTCTTAGATTTAAAAAGACATAAATGTTTCTTGGCTCAGGTGTTTGCTCATTGCATTCACACTATTTTCATGAACATAAACCAGAACTTAATGTAAACATCATTATCTCTCTGCTTGTATGTTATTTTAAACAGGGCTGCTTAGTTGCCTCCTTTCTAAATAGCTTTTCCCTGTAAATATGCTCTGTTTACTGGCATTTAGATCACTTCAAAATTTTTTGTTCCAGATGCACTTGTGCTCACCCCCCCCCCATCCCCATTGTACTTTGTTGCCTTGGATTTCAGGAATGTGTGTGTGTGTGTGTGTGTGTGTGTGTGTGTGAGAGAGAGAGAGAGAGAGAGAGAGAGAGAGAGAGAGAGAGAGAGAGAGAGAGAGAGATGTATGCATTTATCAAGACAATTTGCATGCTGTCAGGGAGGAGAGCCAGGCAGACTGGAGGGGGCGGAGCAGAGCAAGTGCAGAAATGCCCAACCTGCAGCTGAGGAAAGGCAGAGTGGGTGGAGCAGTGGCAAAAGGTATCAGGAAGGACAATCAAGGAGAGCTAGCAAGAGAAGCCGAGATGCTGCCGGAAGGGAGTGTAAGTGAAGCAGAGCAAAGCCAGAGATAAACGCTAATAGAAGAGAAAGAGGGGGAGGCTAGAGGCAAAGATGGAGATGTAATTAAAGGCAGCAGGAGGAGAGAGACAAGAAAACTAGCACTGAGACAGTGAAAGAAAGCAAGAGCAGCAAGGAGGGAGCTGAAATTGGGGAGAAAAGCAGGGAATCATAGAATTGTAGAGTTGGAAGGAACACTGAGCCTCATCTAGTCCAATCCCCTGCAATGCAGGAATCTCAACACATGATCCCCCATCCAATTTGGAACCATACCAGATCCTGCTTAGCTTTGCAAACATGCTAGCAAGCATAAGGGACTGAGCAAGCCCTGTCCAAAGGAACAACTGCTGGGTTAGAGGAGCATCAAATGGAATCGTGAGAGGTGACTTAGTGGTGAACTAACAAGAAGTTTGACAGGATTCAGGTGTCAGGGACTGGCTGAATGATAAAGAGAAAAACCAGGCACTGCTCCAGTTTCTCAGCAGCTGCAGTCCCTCTTCGGCTAGCTCTCCCGACACTAAGATCAACCTTGCACCTTGCTGAGCAACAGGCCAGACAGGCCCAGAGGGCCAGCACCACCGCCCTTCGCCACAGTTTACGGTTGCTTGGGAGGAGTCCAGAGGGAGCGGGCTGGAGAGGGAAGGAGTGGCCACACGCCAGTCTGAGCAACGTCTTCAGCTAGGACAGATTAGCCTAGACAAACTCTGTTGTGTTTTGTGAATAGAAGCTGATTGCACTTAGCATTCTTACTGACCTGTGGATGAACCTGCATTCCTGACAGCCCCTTGACATCAGGTGATATAGAATCCTTCAACAATGCAAGGCTGCTGAAGCAGGTAAAAAAGAAACTTCACTTAAGAGGAGATGCTATGAGGGCAAGAACCCTAAACTTGGCCTGAGGGCAGGGTTTGCCAGGAGGATAGCAATCAGGGCAGGCCTTCCCAAGAGGCAAGGTGAGGCCACTGCCTCATTTGCAGGATCCACAGGGGCAGCAGATCCCAATGTAGATCTTTATTTCCCCTTGTTCATGATGTAGATCTCCAGTCACCTCTTCTTTCCCAAGGTGGGGAGGGGGGCGGCTTTTGTGGTTTGCCAAAATGCCCAAGACCAGCTTTATCAATCAATCAGCCCCGATGTGGGGCAGATACCCTGTCAGCACAGGGATTATTGCAAGTGCCATCAACAGGAATCCTGCAGCTGGGGACTCTGCCAATGGCCCTTCTGCCCACAAGCATGTTTGGCAGACAGTACAGGGAACTCCACACAGTGGTGTGAAAGTCATGTCATTGCAGGTAGAGCTGTCAGTGGCCAGAGGGCTGGGAAGAGGTGCTACAAAATTATTTTATGTAAAAAATATTATTTTTGTAATTTAATAGTTGCTAGATGCATGTTAGATAATACTGGCTACATAAATGTTTCTTAAAAACAAGAACAGAGCACTTTTGTTAAATGAGGTGATCATTTTGAACAGTGCATAACCTCAGTTAGCTTTTAAATAGGTAATAATGGGGGAAAGAAACTCATTAGATTTAAATAGGGCTGCACTGAATGTTCTCTAATTTTGTTATTTGCTTTGAAAGTAGCACATTTGATGCAGCCAAACAGATTAGCACAAAAACATTCACCTTGTTGAACATTCACGCTGTTTGTTGTTTGGCATACTTTAGTTTCCCTGGCTTCTGCGGCCTCTTTAATGCCATTTCCTATGTCGTCTTCTTTGTTATCACAGTGTTTGGCCTCATTTGCTCAGGGTGCCATTGTATTATTATCATTATTATTATTATTATCACCATTGTTTATTGCCCACCCTCCACCCTAAAGTCCCAGGGCACTTTACAACAATTTGAACTACAACATTAAAAACTGTTTAAAGCAACTTACAATTACAAAAATAGTATGGGTCTGTCTATCTATCTATCTGTCTGTCTGTCTGTCTGTCTGTCTGTCTATCTATCATCTATCTATCTATCTATCTATCTATCTAATCTATCTCAGGTACCAAAGGGACCTATTGAATGTAATAGCTCATGTGATTTTGCTAACAACATGATTTTGTTTATTAAAATTTGTGACACCACACCATCAAACACAATATTATGATGCTATCAACACAATTTTGTGGGTTGCCACAACTAGCATAATTAAAGAGCAGTGTGAGAAAGTAAGGCTAAGGACGACTGTGAGGTAACGAAAAAGAAAAACAAGGGAGAAAATGGCACCAAAGGTACTTCATGGGTATGTTTGCATTAGGTGCTGAAAATCATGACAAAAGAAGAGGCCCCTTTCAACATCAGTGACAAAGAACACAAAATGACTAAACCTTTGTTTTAAATGGAGTTGAATGCATTTTACAAACAACTACATGCATTATACATCTCCTGACTGCAGCACCAGCTACAAAGCAGAGACGGGACCAACACAGTGTGGGTCCAGAAACAAATGGCTGTTTGTGGCAAGAAGGCAAACAAGGGGGGCGGGAGAGAGGAAATATTTAAATCCTCTCACCATCTATAGCTACACTCTCCCTGCCTTCTAGTCTTGAACCTGCTGAGCCTCTCACCATCAGGCAAGCCAGCCCCAGCAGCTAAAAACAGCAGTAGTCTTGTGACCTCTGCACCTGCCACTGCTACCATCGCTTTAACTGAGCAGGTGGTTGTGGACCAGATCTAGGTGCTCTTGGAGGAAACTGATTTTCTAGATCCATTTCAATTGGAAATTAGGCCTGGTTTTGGCACAGAAACTGCTTGGGTATGACCATCTCTGTTGGGAGAGAGACGGGGAAATGTGTCTTTGTTAATTCTCCTCAACCTCTCAGTGGCTTTCAGTACCATCAACCATGGTATCCTTCTGGAGCAGCTGCCCAAGTTAGGGATGGGTGGCACTGCTTTGGCTAAGGAATGCACACACACAAACCCACATTGCCTTCTGCTTGATGATTTTCAAATCCTATTTCTCTTCTGATTATTTTCTTTGAAAATGGTTTTAAAAAGCACAGTAAAGTGTTTTGGCACAGCACTAATAAATGGTGCACACAGGATTTCCGCTAGGTTAAAAAATCCGTAAAGTGAGATTTACTAGCTCTGTTTAGTAGTATTACAAGGGTTGTTACAACAACCCTTTTGCTGTACTTTACAATAAATAGCTACAGTGGTTGTATTTTCCACAGAAGAAGGATGGAATATTTATAATTGTATCTTTAATGCTAAGATTTTTTTTCCTGAGTCTGCAAAGCAGGTGGCAATGCAATACATAACATTTGCAGTTGCTGCGGTGAAGTATTGAACTCTCCTCTGGTATTTGAAGTAGTTCACACATTAAGTACAGAAAATACCAGGAATGTTCCGGTATAGTGTTTAAATATAGAACAGCTTTCTTCTTAAGCTCAAAGGTAGTGGCATACTGCTGGGTTTTAATAAACTACCGGTAATAGACATTGCAGTGACTTGAACAGCAGCTACTTGGGTTTATTTATTGTCCTACGTGTCCAGTTTGGGGCAATTAACAAGAAAGGATAAAATTAAAAATTTTATTTTCTCTCTCCCCGCTCTCCCTCTCTCTCCTGGTATAGCACTTTAACAAAGTCTACAATATGTGCAGTGTCCATACAGTTGTGGTTTCGGTGCTGGATATTATAGTACATCAAAAATACCACTTTATTTGATTGTTACAGCTAGAGGTAAGAGTTCTTCAATTATGTGAAGGAGTGCAGAGTTTAAAGAACTCAGGGTGGCCTCTGAACCAAAGGCTGAGAGATTGACGTCATTGGGAGCACAATTGGATCCAACTTGTGGTGCAGATTGGATTTGGAATGCAGCTATTTTCCAATTTGGCAGAAAGGGACTATATTAAGCCCAATGCCCAGTTGAGCCAGGGCGTGAAGTCTACCCATTAGCAGTGTCAATACTTCCAAGTGTGTATTTATTGCGTAACCACTGCATCCACACAACAACATTCACATCAAAATGTCAGCCTGTATTCTTTCCACATGTAATCCAGATTTGCCCTTTGGGCAGAATAAACTTGGTAAGATTTTTTTGGGGGGGGGCCACAAAAAATATTGCCAATGATTCGTTTGCAAGTGCAGCCCTCTCCTAAGAAAGGATGTGTTGCAGGAACATAAAATGAGCCTCCTGGATTATGCTAATGGCCCATCTAATCCAGTATCCTGTTCTTGCAGTGGTCAACCAGATGGCGGTGGGAAGCCCACAAACAGAGTATGAGCACAACAGCCCCTAACCCACCTGTGATTTCTAGCAACTGGTGCTCAGATGCATACTGCTTCTGAAAGTGGAGTTAGAACATAGCAATTGTGGCTAGTAGTCACTGATAGCCTTGTCCTTCATGAATTGGTCTAAACCTCTTTTAAAGCCATCCAAACTAGTGGCCATCACGGCCTCCTGTGGGAGCAAGTTCCATAGTTTAGCTATGCACTGCATGAAAAAAATATTACAGATGACTAACAAACTTACAGCCTTAAACTGAGAAAGAGGAAGATCAAACATAATGCCTGCTAACTTGGTGGTAAGACCAAAGGATGATTTTGTAACTTGCAAACTAATAGAAAATGAGGGGTTGAAAGTGAAAGCTTAGGTGAAATAATAAATTATGCCTTCTGCATATTAAATTGGAGAAAATATGCTGACATCAAAGCTGGAAGAGTTGTAACAGCACTTCCACTGCCTCACCTGCAAATGTAGAGAAAGAGATCTATCAGCCTCCACGGGTGGACCTTCCTAATAGGTCTCCCACCTCTCGAGAGGGGGAAAAGTGCTGACAGCCTAAATCTGAACAGGGAGTGATCTGAGCATGACAAGGGACTGATGTCAATGTCCCCCCATCGAGAATGCCCAGTCGAAAAAATAAGGTCCAGAGTGTGGCCTGCCATGGGTGCTGGGCTGGTACATGCTGGGACAACCCCATGGATATCATGGCAGCCATGAAGTCGTCAGCTGCCTCAGCATGGATGTTGAAGTCTCCTAGAACCAGCAGTTTGGGAGTCCTCAGTACTGCAGGGAGATTGCTTGGCAGCGAGGCAGGCGGTCAACCAGCAGAATCCCTAATCTGTCCCGACTGCACAATGCCAGGAACACATGTGAAAAGGATCTAGGAGTCTTGGTTGACCACAAACTTGACATGAGCCAACAGTGTGACACGGCAGCTAAAAAAGCCAATGCAATTCTGGGCTGCATCAATAGGAGTATAGTATCTAGATCAAGGGAAGTAATAGTGCCACTGTATTCTGCTCTGGTCAGACCTCACCTGGAGTACTGTGTTCAGTTCTGGGCACCACAGTTCAAGAAGGACACTGACAAACTGGAACGTGTCCAGAGGAGGGCAACCAAAATGGTCAAAGGCCTGGAAACGATGCCTTATGAGGAACGGCTAAGGGAGCTGGGCATGTTTAGCCTGGAGAAGAGGAGGTTAAGGGGTGATATGATAGCCATGTTCAAATATATAAAAGGATGTCATATAGAGGAGGGAGAAAGGTTGTTTTCTGCTGCTCCAGAGAAGCGGACACGGAGCAATGGATCCAAACTACAAGAAGATTCCACCTAAACATTAGGAAGAACTTCCTGACAGTAAGAGCTGTTCGACAGTGGAATTTGCTGCCAAGGAGTGTGGTGGAGTCTCCTTCTTTGGAGGTCTTTAAGCAGAGGCTTGACAACCATATGTCAGGAGTGCTCTGATGGTGTTTCCTACTTGGCAGGGGGTTGGACTCGATGGCCCTTGTGGTCTATTCCAACTCTATGATTCTATGACATACTCTAGATCCCCACCCCCTCCCCCGGACTGGAAAAAGGGAAATATTAGTAACAGTAGAGGAGACAAAAGAGAAAGATAGAGTGTTAACAGCATTACAGAGATACCACAGGCCAAAAATATTCAGTCAGCCTTGTGTCCTTGCATGGGAGTAAATCCTATTGAGTAAAAATGCAGAGTTGCATTGTCCATTGACTTTCTTATAAGTGGGGAAACTTAGTGGCGTAGTAACTCCTGCTGGTGCCTGAGGTGGACCAAAGTTGTTGAGCCTTTCTTTTTTTAAGAAATCAAAGATGCTGAGCTTTTTTAGGGGAGCCACCAAAATTCTGGAGCTGGCGTTTCGACGGACGGGCAATGGCTCCTCCCCCTGCAGCACCTGAGATGCCCAGCAACTGCCAGGCGGCCCTGAAGCTCATTTGCCACCCAACAGCCCACCCCCCAGATGCCAAGCAGCCACCATGCTGCCCTACATGCCTAGCTATGCTACTGGTAAAACTAGCAGAAGGTGGCTGTGGGACAGCACTTTTGGAACATCACACACACACAACACTACCCTTGCTTACAAGTATTAGCATAGCCATCTGGGGTGGGAAAGCCTTTGCACTTTTCTGAAGCTGAGGCTACCTACAAAGTTGCATCCTTAAGTTTTGTGCAAAACTGTATCTTTAGTTTCTAAAGTTTTTAGGCAGCAAGTACATTTCTTGGCCTTTAAAGAGAAGCCTTCCATAAGAGGATACTATTGATGTATGTATAGATTTTCACATGAGCACATTCCACTTCCACAACAGTACATTGGGGGGAAAACACTGTTTGATTATAAAAACCAATTCAGCTTTTCTTTTCTCTCCAGTCTATCACAGTATATTGTCCAGGGCACAAAGAAACATTACATTGAATTCCAACCAAATTGGCATAATCTGAAGAAAGAGATGGATAAAGAATTGCACCTCCTGGCTGTAGGGCTGCCTGCTGTTCTTTGTAATGAAGTTCATCTTGGTGGATGATTTCAGATCCCTTCCCATCAACCTAGCTTCCTGTATACATCATTTCATGTTTGAAATGTGAAGTAACTTCAATGGAAAAATATCCTTTTCTTGATTTTCAAGGCATGAAACATCACATAAACTAATTTAGATGGGTGTTTTCAAAACTTCAGTCACACAATATTGGGCAGTGGGGGGACCACGTATGTCCCTTTGGCCAATTCTATAGGAGTCTAACAATGAAGGGATGCTCTTCTTGGGCAGAAGAAGTGAAATAAAATGAAGGGAAACTGCAACAGATGAACTCATGACTTGAGGGTTTTGGTTTGGGGGTTTGGTTTTAGTTTCACTGGGTCCCAAACATACATCTGCATATTTACATAACGACTATGTAACTGTAGTCTTATGCGTATGTCTTGTAAGATCTAAACTTCTCAGCATAGGTTATAAAGTGTTATGTTTTTGGTGGAATTGATCTGTGTGTGTCTAATTTTGTTAACATTATATGGCCTTGATTTTGCCTCCCATTGTACATCAGCCCACATATATATTACCAGCACATATCTAATGTATTTCACACACTTAAGCTTAGGAAAACTCATGCCACAAGAAACTACTTTGCAACATGAATCTTTCTGAGTAACCAAAGGGCCAATCTGCATATTATGTATTGATTGGTTTACCACATTAGGAATGCATTTAAATCAATTTACAGTTTGTGTTGGTCTAAACACATGCAAGGTTTTCATAACAGCACCACCTAACCTTGGAAGTAGCTTATGCTAGTTTATAAATATGGCATATGTTTGAAGCACTGCACATGGTCATAGCATCTAAACATTACTCGCCCTTGTGTAGATGTCAGGTATAGGACACATGGAGAAAGCTTGGGCAAAATGGCTTTGAGGGCCAAATGGGCAGACAGAGGAGGCTTAACTAGGCCCATGGTCAAAGGTTCTCCACCCTGATTCCAGCTGGTCTCGCATGCCTTGTGAATGTTATGTTAAGTTGGAAAGGACAATTGCTGCTCTTAACCAGATCTCCTGAGTGAAATTTTAACCAGGGGATGTTCCCATCTTCCTGCAGCTCCTAGCACTACCCCCTTCACTGTTCCAGAACATTGCAGGACCTTCAAGATCCATATGACAGGTGGTGCTGTGAGCTGCAAGGGAACTGGTGAAGCCTGGATCCAATCTATTATATTGTTGTTTTCGTTTAGTTTGCAAGACACTTCAGAAACCATAAGAGGCAGAAGGATACAAATAACTTGTATGATTACAGGAGCGTTTGTGACATGATGTTCAGCTAAAGCAGCTGTGGGAAACCTTTTAAGTCAAAGAATGGGATGATGATTATTATTAATATTATTTTTCACTATTACATTTATATCTCACCTTTCTTCCAAGGAGCTGACGGTGGTGACATGATTCTTTCCCTCCTCATTTTATCCTAACAGCCCTGAGGTAGGTTAGGCCAAGGGACAGTGACTGGCCCAAGGTCAACCAGTGAGCTTCATTGCTGAGTGGGGATTTGATACTTGGTCTCCCAGGGCAATCTTCTGGACCCTATATGGCAGTAATCGTCCAGGACAAAAGTGAACAGAGCAACTTAGGTGACTCTCATCTTTGTACAGTGAGCTACATAAGACTTTTTTGTTCCATTTGAAGGCAGAGTTTGGTTTTACGATTTCTTATGATTTTCTGTAGATTATATTTATGTACACTGTTTAGTAGAAATGCAAATCATTAAGTGGTATGTAAAGGTCTTAAATAAAATAATAAAGAAATACACTTTAAACATGTTACAGTCAGAGGTTTTTATACACACATATAGACATAGACACACACACACTTACACTTCTTTACTCAAGTAAGCAAGAGGCATGATCAAGGATACCATTCAAGAACAGATTCCAGCCAGGTAAACAAATGTAACGAGGGTGGAGATAGGTATGGGGAAATTCAATTCTGTTCACATTTAATCCACACTTTCCAAAACTGAAATTGACAGATTTGCCCATCACTAAGAGCACAGTGGAGTCAGTGGGGAGATAGCCTGGGGAGAAGGGACATGTGGAGACTCCAGAGGGCCAGATGGAGAGGACTGGAGCACTGCATTCAGACCCTGCAAGACTGGGCCTCCCCATCCTGAGCTACAGCATCATTGGTTTAACAACAATAAAAACAAAATCAGGCTGAGGAACTGTCAAATATTAACTAAGTTAAATGTTGTGGTTGGTCACATGTTTGCAAAGGGGATAAAAAGTCTAAGCCAAGAGTTAATTGATAATTGGTTGAATTATTCATCTGTTATTAATGGTTACTAATGAGCAACACTGGAATAATCAATGCTCAAACCCCACACTTTGCCAGATGTCATGTTAATTGCTATTGAAGACAGCAATAGCCTCACAAACTGCGGAAACAAATTAGCGTGATTGATTCAAACTTAGCCACCTCGTGCCTTGCTGGAGCATTTTTCCAGCTGTACTTCAGCAAAGAATAAACTCTTCTGAGCTTGTTGAAAGGGATTTTGCCTATGGTATCACAGTGCTCTGCTTCAGAATAAATGTCATAAATCTGACTTAGGCAAATATTTGCTTTGAGAATGTGTGTTGCTGCATGATAATAGGCAAAGAACTACCCATTAACCTTCAGTGTATAAAATGTTAAAACAAGCTGGTGTTTGTGGATAATTAAATCTAAAATTCACTCCTTGCCATGGAGATATCTGTTGTTATTTTTCTTATTATATTGCATTTTTAAACAATGGTTTATGAGTTGGAACAAAACTCTTAAATGCACTCAATGACACGTGGGGTTATTAACAATAACGCAGCATTGTTAAGTTGCTATTATTTTAACCCAAGACCTGCACAGTATTCAATTCTGTGGCTAGCAAGGAAATGCTTACCTTCTGAAACAGGTCAAATAGAGTTACATAGCAAAGAAATGGAAGTTTATCTGTGGGTTTTTAATGTTTCTGCCTACTCCATGCTGAACTTACTTTTGCACATATTATTGTTCATTTCTAGAGCACCCACATTAACTACGTAACTACACATGACTCATCTATAACAGCAGTAAAGCCACCGTTCATTTCTAAAATGGCTCAAATCTGCTTAAGCTTAGAATGTAGGCCATTTCTGGCACTGTGCCATTTACCTTACACTGGATAACTTACCTGTGGATTGTGCCCATAGTAAATGATCTGCCTTCTAGTAGAAATAGCACTTTACCAAAGCAAGTCATATCTTAACCTACTGAGTATGGCTGTAGCCATTAGCAAAGTTATGTTAAGAAAAATGAGGACATTCTGTAAAATCTCGAACTGTTCTTTCTCACATCTCTATAATCTTTTTGGTGCCACTGAAGTTCTTCCTTTTTCAACAAATCTTTTATGTGGGGATTTTTACTCCAGTCTGTGTTTGCATTGGAGTTGATTTTCTTAAAATGTACATGAGATTGTTTTGTTTTTATATAAAATTGTTTTAATTGAATTAATATATGGAATTCTTTTACACATGTTTTCATTTTAAAATCATTTCAGATAGTTTATAGGAAGCAATTAACCAGTGTGCAATTCATAGTGTGCAAAGATGCATTCTATATGGGGAATTGCTTTGCAACAATTTGTATGTTAGGAAAAACCACACACAAATGTGTGCAGTGGGATAAATTTGCATTACCAAAATTAACATCCTCACCCATCCATACCAAATGATTAACTTTTACACATACCTCTTTGGTTCTCTAGATTTGTGCAAGTTTAAGCATTATCTCATATATTCTAAGTCTTTGCTGGAGGGAGTATCTTGAGTGGAGTTAATGGATATTCCCACCAGCAGAAGGGGTGGAGTGTGGCTACTCCAATTATTACTTTCCATGTGTGTGTGTGTGTGTGTGTGTGTGTGTGTGTGTACATGGTGTCAGTTTGCATTTCTTGGTACAGAAAGTACCAGAAAGCAGTTCAAAAGCACGCCAGTGCAAGTACGTGAATAGGTACCGCTGTGGCGAGAAGGTAAATGGCGTTTCTGTCACGGTGTTCCGTTGCACCAGAAGTGATTTAGTCATGCTAGCCACATGACCCGGAAAGCCGTTTGTGGACAAAGCTAGCTCTCTGGGCCTGAAAGCGAGATGAGCGCCGCACCCCATAGTCGCTTTTGCCTGGACTTAACCATCCAGGGGTGCTTGACCCTTACCTATTACTTGCCTTGTAGGCTTCTACATCCACCAGATCTCGAGACATGAAGGCGCTAATATATTTGAGTTAGTGGGACACTTCATTTTAGCTTCCTGGCATTAAATTTTGTGCACTGGAGTCTTTCTCATTTATACATGGAAAGATCATCCTTCTCTGCCTCCAGATTTAATATATTGAGTGAAACCTGTAAAATCTTACAGTTTGCAAACATTCAATCGATTTTTTAATTTTCTTTTTCCTCTACCATTTCTAATGAGGTTCTGGGTCTAGGGGGTATATCTGTATCCTATACTGCCAGAACAATTCAAAGACTGGTTCTAATTTATTGGTCTTCCTAAGTATTCTACTGCCAGCCAGTTCAATGAGATATTCTGTTCTTCTGCATAGTATTGTTTAATTTCTGTTACCAATTGGTTTATACATTTCCTTGCCTTTACCAAGCGAGCTAATATTTCAGCATTACTTGTAGTAGTGTACACAATCTGCAAGCCAATCAGTTCCTTTACTAATTCCTAATTCTTCTTCATATATCGCTAAATGGTTCTTCTATCATGTAGCTCATGAAAACCAGATTTGAAATACTATTCCTAGCCTTCCCCAGAACAGGAAAAATAGTGTGATCTATAAAAGGAAGCCTACGCAAGCAAAGAACATACTTACTCAAACGTATATCAAATAAAGGCAGGCCTAAGACAAGCTTCCACAAGACTGGGGAGCAAAATAAATATCCCTTTTTCGGTGAAGTTGGAAATCACCATTCCCACTGCCTACAGCTTGTCAAGGGTCTGGATGTGTGCATATTACACCTGTGCTGAGGGAACTGCACTGGCTACCAATCAGTTGCCAGGCCATGTCGAAGGTCTTGTTAACATAAAAAGCCCTGAATAATTTGGGACCAGGTTACATGAAAGACTGCCTGTCCCTGCATAGAACACTTAGATCACTTGGGGAAATTCAACTCATGGCACTGCACCCTACAGACTATCATAGAGTGGTGACTCCAAAGCAGGCATCCTGTACATGCACTGGCATCAGTTTCCAGAATGTACAGGCAAGCGGGTACTTTTAAATGTTGGATGTATCTAATATACTTTTCTCAATCTCTGGCTTTTTCCTGCAAATATCTAGAGCATATTCACCCCCATTGTTTAGCCTAGACTAAGTTGCATCTCAGAGGGCCTTCTGACGGTTCCCTCATTGTGAGAAGTGAGGTTACAGGGAACCAGGCAGAGGGCCGTAACGGTAGTTGTGCCCACCCTGTGGAATGTTCCCCTGTCAGATGTCAAGGAAATAAACAACTATCTGGCTTTTAGAAGGCCTCTGAAGGCAGCCCTGTATAGGAAAGCTTTTAATGTTTGATGTTTTACCGTGGTTTTACAATTTGTTGGAAGCTGCCAAGAGTCGCTGGAGCAACCCAGTCAGATAGGTGGAATAATAATAATAATAATAATAATAATAATAATAATTGCCCCAAGGTCAGATTTGGCCTATGTAGAATCATCTGCTGCCCACAGGGAAAAGACTAGTGAAGAAGCGTTTGTGGCATTGGGACTTGTTGCCAATCTGATCTGAGAGTCCCACCACCTCCCACTACCTTCTCAGGGTATCCCTACCATAAAATTATTGATGACTAAGTATGCGCTGTGTCTGTTTCCTTCTAATCTCTGCATTGAAAGCTGCTTTAATTTTCACCTTGTTGATCTGATCAAGCTTTAGAATGCAGTATCATACCTTGACTGGTCATTCCTAGGTAGTATAACTAATCTTGTTTACCAGAAGAATAAAAACCTTCCTCTGGCATTGTTCCCTGCCACTTCTGAGTTGCAGCCTGGAGAGCCTGGAATTCTTTTTTAACCTCATCCATGGCATTGATTTTATCTCAGTAAGAGCCAACTTTTCTTCTATATCTAACTAGTTGTGTTCAAGTTAATAAAATTAGAGATTTCTTTACATGAAAATATGGCTTGGATGTGAGTTTAGCCAACTGGATAGACATACAACCTAAAGTACACTGAGGCCAGAACAATCTGGGTGTATTTATACAAATACCTATATCTTCCCATATTCAGAACATCTGTCTGAAATTTCAATAGCTCTTTCCATTCAGGGTTTCTTTCTCTCATTCTTTTAAAATGGCTTCCGCAACACCCATTGGTCAAATCTATCTGAAAACAGCCATCTACACACACACACACACACACACACACACACACACACACACATCCTGCTCAAAATGTGCTGTATATTCATTGTACTGATGCAGTCAATATAATGCACACATACTGTGAAGTCTAGAATTAGCCCCTGAAACATGGCTAATATGAGAGGTGTTAGCCTGTTCTGCTCCCAGTGGAATGAGTTAGTTGATATTCTCGATTTGCAGTTTCTGGTGGACAGATTCCAGTACCCCTTTTCATACTGCAGGTTTGGTGTGTTTTTTTCTTGTTTCAAAAGTTGCAACAGAGATCTCTCATGGGGAAAATACCATTGAACATAAAGAAGGTTACTACATTCACACCCTGAATTAGAGTTTGGCAAATATTCTCTGTTTAATTTTATTTTATTTGGCATTGAGTTTGATTTCCCCTGTGAATTTGTCGTCATCCACCTTGGGGAACATTTCTGAAGTCAATTAATTAGCTTCTGAAACCCCAGAAGCTGAGAAACGTGTTGACAAGTTGGTTTTTACAAAGGCTACACATCCAAATTAACTGAGGACAATTAATCTTAAAATGTAATGAAATATCTTTTCCTCAAGTATGTGCTTCATGTATGTGTTGCTTCAAGGATAATCTGCCTCACAGGGTAATCTGTGCCTCAGTTCTGAGACTCAGGGACATGCCCTGGGGCAGGAGTTCCAAAACTGTGGTCTGCAGACCAGCAGTTATCCCGTTATTCATTCATCGCTACAACAGGAAGAAAAATCATTAAGTGGTTTGAGAGAGGGGATTTGGGTAACCACTACCCTGGGCAAAATGAGAGAGACTCTAAAAGATATCTGCCAGGTCTCCAAGAGAAAAAGGGTTTTCTGTTGCCAGAGGCCATGATAGCACAAGAGCTTAGTGCAAAAATTAAAACAGTGAACTTCTGAATACTGTCTACATTTCTATATTTCTATATTTCAACTTCATGTATACATATATTTGAAAATTTATTTGGACCTTCTATTACATAGCTCAGATGAGTCAGAGAAAATTCACTAAGGTCCAGAGGACTACCTCTAAATATATTTCCATAATTGTATTTTATGCTAAGACTCATGAAATTTGGAATTTGACATCAATACAAATTTTCAAATAATCTTTGCTGCAACTGCTAGATAAAACCTATCACTCAGAATGGAGAAGAAATCCATTTAAAATAGGTTCATATATATATAAATATAGAATTCAGTGGTTCTGAGCAGGTCTCTTTTTGACTGCATCAGACTACATCTTATCTTGAACACCCACCAATGTCCAAGTTACTTATGCATCATCAGGGACTTTTTGAGATAAGGTGACCAGAACTGTAGACAGTATTCAATGTGTGGTTTCACCATAAATTTGTTTAACAGTATTATGATATTGGCAGTTTTATTTTCAACCCCTTTCCTAAATATCCCCAATGTCGAATTTGCCTTTCTTACACCTGGCTCAACATTACGAAGATACCCACTATGACCCCAGGTCTTATTACCAGTCAGTCACTTCCATTTCAGACCCCATTAGTGTATTGTGAAACTGGTGGGGGCAGAAGGTTGCCCCAAAGTGCATCACTTTATACTAGCTGTATGGTTAATCACATTTGCTATTTTAAACCCTGTTCATTCACTTTTGAGTGGCAGTTTGGAAAGGGAGCTTCTCACAATCCCTTTTTGCTTTAACCACCCAGAACTTGGTGTCATCAGAAAACTTGGCTACCTGAGGCTACCATAACTCTAGATCATTTATGCACAATTTTAAAAAACCACAATGTCACATTGCGGGGGACCCCATTTTCAAAATCACGCTATTGCGAGGACTGTTTATTTATTCCTACCCTTTGCTCCTTGCTGTTCTGATGACTAAGGAGTCTTTGGTGAGAGACTTTACATAAAGGTTTATATTAAGGTTTATATAAGCAATGTTGACCAGATCACCTTTATACTTGTTGACACTTTCAAGGAACTTAAAAATGTTAATGAGACACAACTTATGACTGCAGAAGTTATGCTGGCTTTTACTTTCCCCGTAATTCATACTAGTGAATTACTATATTTACTATACTATCATACTATATTCATATAGCAAAGGCTGGATGATCCACTAGATGCCCTCTAAGGATTCTTTCACCTCTATGATTCCAGATAGCATAGTCCTATCGGTGGCTGGTTGCAACAGACTGGAAAATCTGGTACAAATTCCATGATACATTTCTGAATCCAGAGAGAGAAGGAACCACAAAGATGTAATGATGCAGGCATTTCCCACCCCAGCATCAACTTTTAATGGATTTAAGTGGGCCTCACACACATTTCAACAAAGCAGTGGGGGAAATGCTGTGTTCAAAACACTCCCAGAGGACTGCAAATATACAGGCAGGGAGCTTCAATCAGCTTATGGGCATTATGTTGTGCAGGCCTGCTTTAGGCTAATAAAAATCTGATTCTAGCAACTGCTAGACAATATTTTCTTAAAAGGTTTATATGAACATGGACAATATATTTCTTACTTTCAAGCAGAGGATTTAATTTACACATGGTAATGGCTGCATCTTGTTTGCCAGAAGCAAGAGAAATGAGCCAGAATTTAAGGCATGGCTCATTGATGCTCATGGCCAATGGCAGCACAAAAGGAAAATGAAATAGCATATTGCCTGTGCATATAGGAACAAGCCAAGTTGAAATGATCGTAAATGTTTCCTGAAAGTTGGCCCCATCATCTGTGCCTGTTGCTAGTGAATTTCTGCCGGCTTGGGAATTCCCAGATGAGGGATAACTTCTCTCAGTTAACCAGATCAAGAGATCTTCCTTGAGCAATTGTTGTCTCATTAACCCCAAAAGCTTACTGGCATGGGGACCAAAGATGCTGCATGTTCAATGGGAACTAAGTGCAAAATTGTTAAATATAAGAATCAAAGCTAAATTGATGGTTAGGATTAATGCATTGGTCAATTGACTGATCCATATAACAATAACACCCATATAACAATAATGAATTTATCACATTGTGGGCACAAGCATTATAGAATTAAACTTATTCCTACTCAGTGTGTTGTATCATATTGCACACTTTGGCTATGGACCCACATCAATGTCTTACCACCCTGCCCCTCTGCTGCCAGCTCTGATGTCTCTGACATACAGCTCTTAAAACAGAGTGAAGGGATGGCATAAAAATAAGGATGGGGGAAGAAGGCAGGAAATTCTGTTTGTTATATCAGAGTACTGGAGATAGTAAGTTGCTACAACCAAGATGTGGACTAATCATGTGTGCACCACTCCAGACCAGACTGCAGTTTAGTAGTTAAGGCAAGTACAGTTTTAAACAGCAATTGTCACGGCAGGAAACCTAATCTGGATCAGGACCACAGTACACTTTTCCCTTTCCTGCTGCTGTTCTATCAAACGGCAGGTTCCTTCCCAAAACAGACAGTAACCATGGTAGTGTTGGTAGTGAGAATTTGAGTTAGCATTGTAGTAGGCAGAGGATGGAACAGTTAAAGCCCCACGTGTCACAGACTCAATCTAGATCAGAGGTCTTCCCAGCAGTAACTTCTATTTTTCATTAAAGGTAAATAGAAATGCCATGATGCATTTAATATAACATGTAAGTTGGCCTGCCCACCAGCAAAAATCTTTAAATGAAGCAGGGAATCATATACCAGTGGTGGACCTTGGGATCTCAAATTTCAGCAGCACCCTTGTACCTCTCACCATCCGTTTTACCTCATAGTTGAGGTGCCCCCTGCTGCGCCCCCAAGGCTCCACACTCAGTGAGACCAAATCGTTCAGTCTCCCCTAAATCTGCCCCTGCATACATACTCATTTATATTACTGAAGTTCTGGTTAGGGCCATGAAATATACTTGGGAGTACTGCAGTGATTTCATGCTCTTTATTGCAGCTTGTAAAACAGTGATTAGATTTTCCCCAAAACTTCAGGCTTTTATATACATTATTTACACAATAAGTCCCCTTCTGATTGGCTGATTCTGCTTCCCTCCTGGAGTCTGATTGGTCTTCTCCTGCAGGCCAATCAGTTGTTGCATTCTAGGATCCTACCTGCCTATTGTTATAAGATCCAAGCTTAGTACATAACAGGCTGGATTTAGGTTTGGTGAGACCCTAAGGCCTAAGCTACTGAAGGTAATGGGGCCCTTTATATGCCCAGCTGTCCTTTGTCAACAAGAAATTGTCGCTGTTTTTTGTGTTGAATATATGCTATATGGTAATTTATGGACCTAATGGGTATCTATTTGCACATAACAAAATATGTATTTTATCAAAGTAATTGTTGAACTGAAATACAATTAAGAAGAAATATATTAATAGTGAAATGATTATTAATACATACTGTTGTTGTATGTAGGTTTGTTTTTGTTTTTTTTAATCTTATATTTTTGAAATGTACATCCAGCTGGTTTTTTCCCTTTAAATTTTTTTGGGGCCCCCAAGAGAGTGGGGCCCTAAGCTATAGCTTGTTTAGCTTATACATAAATCCAGGACTGGTTCTGGCACTGTTTAAACAGCATATTTTGTGGACTGGGCTGCTCCAAACGAATATACAGTACATATTACCATATTTCCTGACATTCTCAGACACAGTAGGAAGGAAAGGTCAGGCTGCTTTGAGCTTTATTGCTTCTGTTTTGTTTTTCTTTGTTTGTTTTTCTGCAGATTTTTTTTAATGCAATACCGTGTTGTGTTTTAATATAAGGGAAGTAGCATAATGATGGATAAGGGGTATAACTTTCTTTCCTTTGCTCCTAGGTCTAATTAGTGTGGCACAGTCTGAAACAATATTAGAAGCTTTGTTGTAATTTAATAAGTGCAAACTCCAGGCCTGTACAGCTGTTTATTTATGTCAGACGCTGAAAGGGGCTCCCATATAGGGAAGAACAAGTATAAAATCATAAGCAATTACAGAAAAAGTAATTTTGCATGCAGTGTTTGGTGAGAATAGGAAGCAGACATTGGTCTTCATATGGCTTTTTTTGTGTAACTTTGCATTATCTGTTCACAATAGGAAATGCCTTTTTCTAGGTCCAGTGGTAAATGATTTATATATCCTGTCTCCATCCCGCGATCCCGAGTTACGTAAACTACCAACTAAGCCCTTAGATGAACCAGCTGCTGAATATCATGTTAAAAGCCTCTTGTTGCATAATAAATAAATTAAGCCCCTCATTGTTTAGTTTAATGCACACAATTTCAAAATTGAATAAAACATCTTTTGAAGTGTGAGTTACAGGATCCCATCTTAACCACGTAAAACTTCGGTAAAGCAACCCAAAGACCCAACTGTAGCTCTGATAAGGTCTTCAATGAAGTATGCTCAAAAGGTTTAGCATATACCATAAATCCTAAGAGGAAATGTCCCCTGTGAAGAGGGAATGATTGTTAGACCACTCTGGTGGAAGCAATAACTGGTTAAGGTGGCATCACAGTGCATTAACTGGATGGTGCGAATGTTGCCATGGTCTCTCATGCCAGTATTGATCTAATACAGATTGGTACTAATCTTAAGGAAATGTTAAACAGTCATTGTTTTGCTCTGCAGATTTTGTTAGCAAAATGTTCAGCTGCTCAGACATTCATATATGAGGAGGCTTCTTGCTAGCTCTTCCATCACACTTGTCAGAGCTGTATCACAAGCCCATTGTTCAGCATAATATCAAAGGCTCTTGAACCATTAAACTGAATACAATTTTGCCAGGGCAGTGAGGAAACAGAATTCCTCACAAATCATTTTTGTTTAGCACTCTGAAATTCCCTCTCTCATATTCATTCTCTCACATTCTTAGCATCATTCACCTATGGAATGTAGGTAACATGTCACATCTAGGTCCTGTCACAAATAAAGCTGAGAAATGAAATCTTGGATGCATAGAACCACCAGGGTTTAGTTAAACTAATAAAATCATAATTAAAATGTTGTTATGTAACTAATCCCAGAGGATCCCATCCTGCGTGATTAATAATTCAGAGATTGAAGCATATTTAAAAGCTCTTAGGACTGTGCAATCAAAGACGCTTGATTTATTACTTCTTTGTGTACATCTTTTATTTATTTTTCAAATGGTTCCATACCCTATTTTTTAAAAAACTTGCTGTCAGTCTTGTCTTGTCTGGATAGTTCTGAAAGCTGTATAATGGACATTGGTGACAGGGTCATTTATCTATTTGATTCTAAATGTGCTGCTTTAAGATGTGACTAAGAGCCATTGCAACTTCAATTTAATGCATTTGTGGCAAAGAAGCAAAACTATGCCGTTTTGATACTGTGAATTTTAATATTTTGAGGCGAAAACGCCCATCACCATAAGGAAGCTATGAAGGGAAGCAAGGCTAATGCATTGGCTCTGGTGAGAGACCAGCTGCCTTTGGCTCTTCGTCTACCACCACTTGGTGGCATCCATTCCATCAGGCGACTGAGCAGAGCCCAAGAAGCAGAGCGATTCTGTTGAAAGACCAGCTGCCTTCTGGCCTCCCCCAACTGTTAGCCAGCAGCAGCCATTCCAGCAGGCTACCTGAATTGCTTCAATCCCACCTGGGCTTTATAAGAACTGTAAATTTAGGGGCTCTCCATTCCAGTTATGCTGTCTCTTTTAGATTATTGAGGGCAGAGACTACCTTGTTTTTTTTATTGATCTGTAAGCAACTGAGATCCTTTCTGGCTGAAGAGCTGGGTTAAAAGAACTTTATACAAATAAATTTGCTACACATCTATTCACATAGCATCCTTAGAAGTAGTATCATCTAGTACAGGGTTTCCCAAAGTTTTGATATATGAAGCATGACATTGCTGTCATTTCAGCACCAATTGAAGGCATTTGTGTTTACTCAAGCATTTTAGGTTCTTTTTAATGGGCAACTATTTTAGGCTTCTCAGTTTAGTTACTGTTTTTTACTGCCTCCTGTATTTTCATGAATTTGTTTACTGCTTTATTGACTTGATTGCTTTTAATTTATTTTATGTCATACTCCATCCTGGTACTGGTGGAAGATGGGTAGATCAGAGCTTTCCAAACTGTTCTTGTTGGTAACACACTTTTTACACATGCATTATTTCACGACACAGTAATTCAGTTTTGCTAGTAAACTGGAGGTTAAACAAAACTTTTTCCAGCCCCAGAAGGAGCGCTGGGAGCGTTCATGTGACACACCTACGCACTGCAGCCAACACACTAACATGTTGCGACACACAGTTTGGAAAGCTCTGGAGTAGATTGATATTACATTTATTATGTTATATGTTTATAATCTACAATATCCACAATCCAAACAAACAAAAACAGCATTAAAACACCAAAAAACAAGACACACCTATCCTGCTAAGCAGATATGACCTGCCTTCCATTGGCCACTTTTTGCAGATGAGTAGGCTCACTCACCTGTCAGTCACCAGATAACATGTCACTTAAATTTCAGTTTAAATTTGGTCCTTGCAGTTTTAATTTAAGTCAGTACTGCAAAGGATGACTTTTTGCAACCACATGTTGAATTCAAGCCACAACTGCAAAGATTCCTGCTAAAAGCCGGGCTTGCAGCTGGCATAAATTCAGCACCAACTGCAAGCCCCTCTTCCTGAAGGAATTACTTCCAAACAGGAGCTCAGTGTGGAAGCTCCATGGGAAATCAACCCCCAATTTGCCCCTCAAGCTTGAGATCTCGCTTCTTCTTCTTCTATTATTATCCATCTATTCATCTGTCTTCTCAATCAGTTCCCACAGACATGATTATCTCCACTATACTGCTCCTGAACGAGTAATCATGTAGGAAGAATAATTAAATAGGAATCTCAAGGAACTTGTGAATACCATAACTGGCCAAAGGAAAGCAATCCAGTATTAAAGGGTATTATCAGGTGTTTCATCCAAATAATCAAAGATGATTCATAACTCATGAATCTTTTATACTTCTTATCAGTATAATGACATTAACAACTACTCCTAAAGAAGATGGATGGGTAGATGGCTAGATAGATAGATTGTAGGTAGGTAGACAGATAACACACCCACAAAGTGATTAAAATATATTACATTACAATGCGTTACTGCAGTGTCACATCTGTTCTGGAATGTGGACTTTGTTTTCAACTCTAAACAGCTTAATGTTATAATAAAATAAAGAGACTGATGTTCAAACACATGCAGATACACATTAGCTTCTTAATTTTATTATAACATTAAGCTATTTGAGTTCGGGCAAATGCAAAATAGATGTGCTACTGCTGTAATACTAATGATTGTTCTCAAGGCTTCACTTAAATTAACTTAAATTTTTACAGAGAAGAATGAGCTTCTTTGAATAGAAGATATATATATAGGTAGTCATACATCTCTGTTGCATCAATAGGCAAAAAGCCTAAGCCTAAAAACATTATGTGGCAGCAAGGTACATTGAAATCAAAAGGACCTGTATCTGCGTAATTAAATGGGGGGGTGCAATGCTTGTGTCTGCAACTTATTAAATGAAAAATTAAAGTTTTACATCAAGAGCTTGGTCAAAATGTGAAAAGTTAGCTTAATAACTCAAACTGAAACTATGAGTGTAAATGTGTCACTTTTGCCAACACTTTGTGTTTCTGTTCTTCTCTTTGGAATATAAATAGATACGCATTGTTTGTTTCTAATTGTTACTAGATGCCATTCATATATGTATGGGATGTATTTATAATAATTTACAACTATTTTTTTTATCCCAATCTTTTTATCACACCTTCAGTTTGTTGGAATTTGTTTCCTTTTTTTGCACTGCTTATCACCAATGTGACCCTTTGTGGATTAGTTGCATTTCTCATTACAAACAATAGATATCAGCATGATATACAGTAATTGCACCCTGCAGCCAATCAGATTTTGTTCATGGCACAAACTGAGGGCAAGCAAAGCTAATTCAGACTTGAGAGCAAAGCCTCTGGATCAGACACATCAATGATCCCAAACAATCAGGGATCGTATATTGAAGGGGATGGTACATGATCTTCTATATCAACTCAGATTTGTCAGAAATAAATGACATCACTGAAGGCAAATAAAGTAAAAGAGTGAAGGCAATGCTTCCTTATAATAGATAAACACTTTTGAATTTGAACTGTACTTTAACAGCCCTTTGGCAACAAGAAATCACTGAAAGAGGTGGAAGGGACTTAGAAGGTTTGATGCAGCTGCTAGGCTAGCTTTGTGGCAATTCAGCCACTGTTGCTTACTACCAGGGGGAGATGGAACGCAGTGCACTGCAAACACACCAGCCTAGCTAATTTGGCATTCTTGCTGTTGTATTTGCACTGTACCAACAGCAGCCCACATGGATAGCTGCTTCTGGAAAGAGGGAGACATTTTAACCCTGCTGAAAATGTTTATGAAAGACAATGACTATTTTAATCTCAACCATTAAATAATAATATTCATCATCATTCTAACCCAATACTAGTTTTTGCATGAAGACATGATTTTGATCTGTGGCAGGATTGTGATTCGGGGATCAGTAAACTTCACCTGATAGCTATTTTGGGGAGATAAATTTTAACATCTGCCAGATTCATTATCTTTTTGTCCACATTTCCCATCCATAACATGGAAATGAGAGTGACCTATTTCACTGAATCTTTCTGAGAATTAACCAGCAGAAACCGGTCTGGTGATTAAAAATGCCAAATGCATGGCAAAAGATAGTAAGATGGAAACAATGACATTGTTTATCATCTACAGAAACACAATGCGCTCTTTCCCTTCAGGATAACAAGCCTCAAGGTAAAAGACTGAAAACACATTAAGCAATAAGTCAATCATGATTTAATTTTTTGTTGTTTAACTTCAATACCATAATGCCCGCAGAAGATGAGACATTATAGACACATGAAGCTTCAGCATATACCACTAATTTTCAGCTTGATGTATTGACATCACACAATTTTTTCCAGACATATAGTCAACTATCAATCAATCCTTTTCCAGAGACTCCTAGAACATATGCAAAAACTTCAATTTGTAAAATAATTTGGCCCTTGGTTAGATTTTCTTCTCTAGGGAGTTGAAAACATGATCCTCTGACACTCTTTTCAAACGTTTGAACTCTGATAACCCATTGCAATTATCTCTGTGATTAAAAAAAAAAGGAGAAGCAGAGCTTGCTTCCGAACTACAAGAAACATCATTGAAATCCCCTCCATAGCTCATGACATGAAGTCTCCAAAGACCCTCTTCTACGTGCAAGAGCACCTTATATATGCCATGGTGTCAGCAACACGAAGCACACTGAGAGCCAAACTCTAATGAGATAACCTTGCCTACTTGAACATTTCCGTTTTAGTAGGGTCATATCTTTAACTGCGGCAGCTTTTAGCAAGCTTGAAAAAAATACATTTAATTTAAAAACACGTGGTGGGATAATGGGTGTGCAGGAAGATACTGAGAGCCAAATGAGGCTATGAACTGTCATGTATGGGTTGTCCCTTATGTTCTGTATTGCCTCACATTTAGATGACTGGAGGAAAATCATGCAATATATATTTCAACTGCGTCAGACCAACACGGCTACCTACCTGGATACAGATAGATATGTATAAGATGTATCTTCCTGCCCCCTTTGCATCCTCTCCTGTACTCCTTTTGCTTTATCAATCCTCTTATCAATTTATGAGTTTAAATCTACATGTGAAGTCTACTTGAGGCAAACATGCATTTCAGTGTTTTGGAGGCTGCTCCATAGGAACAGATTATCTGCCTTTGGAAATTCGCCAGAATGGGGTAGCCAACATGGTGCCCTCCAAACATGGACAGACTTTCACTCCCATCAGCACCAGCCAGCAAGGCCAGTGTCCAAGTATTACTGAAGTTGTGGTCCAACAGCATCAAGAGGGCATCACATCACCACTTTTCTGAATGGTTGATAGAATTCTAACATATATAAAAGTGTTGGGTGAGAAGATGTTTGCTCACATTATTCACTGGGTCACTACAGGAGCAGCAGAAGGCTATTTGCTTACTTCATAGTAGCTTGGCGGAAGCTTCCTTTCCTCTCTCAGAGTTAGTGATGCTAACTTTCAGAAATTGGAAGAGTTGGAATTTGAATTATCATCTGTTGAAGTACAACTATTGTGTTGACCGTGGCCGGTAAGTTGAAGTCCAACACCTGGGAAGAAACACACTGATTACCCCTGCCTTAAATGTACTTAGTTACAGTACATGCATTTCTGATGTGAAATACACAATAAAAAATTGGTGTTATAAATGGATGCCATCAATAAGGAAACTGAAAATATTTCACCTTAACATATTCTTCTTCTTAAAAATAATTCAGGTGTTTTTTTAAATGGCAAAGGGAACAGGACTGCTGATGAAAAATGGGTGGGGCACCTGTCACTTTCAGGTTTACAAAAAGTAGGCCTCTATTCTTCTGAGAATCTTTTAGGTACCCTGCTCCCAAGCTGTATATGGCTTTGTGCACCAATACTAGAAGAGTGAGCCTGGCCCAGGAGCTAATTGGCAACCACTGAAATTCTTTCAGCAGTGGCATAATTGTGATGATGATATTCTGCTCCAGTGAGCAGTCAAGCCTCCACATTTTGTACTGGCTGCAGCTTTGGGCTAGCTTCAAGAGCAGTACTGCATAAAGTGCACTACAGTAATCTAATTTGGACGTAACCAACACAGGATGACAATGGTCAAGCTATCATATATGGAAATGGCTATAGCTGTCTTACCAACTGAAGCTGGTAAAAGGCACTCCTAGCCAATAAGGTAACCTTGGCCTCCAACAACAAATATATGCCTATTATTACTTTTGGTATCAACCCAAAATGAATTCTTGGTACATGAATATATACATTATTGAGCTACTGTAGAGATCTATTTAACACTTACTGCTGCAAAATGTCTTCTTGCACCACATGTTGTATTTTAAGAAATGCCGACTAGAAGAAGAAACCTGTTTGTAGTTGACCACAAAACACTGAGGAAAAGGAGTGGGGAGATCTCTTCGTAACTCCCTCTTCAAGTAAATTGAATGAAATTTGACTCTCCTGTAACAAATAATTTATAATGCTTGTTACAGCCCATCACAAATATTTGAAATCTATGTAGGACTTCCTTCCAAGAATCAAACTAGTCATCTCGTAGAGCTCTCAGAAGAAATTGCCTTTGAAATTCATATATCTCATATAACAGTAGGTCTAATAACAAGTTGGGGAAAGATCCGGACAGCAAAGTAGATGTGTGTGTGTGTGTGTGTGTGTGTGTGTGTGTGTGATGTGTTTAGAGGTAAGGAAATTCTATAAAGAGAGTTTTTTACTATGAAGGAAGCCTTGTTCTTTCTTTCCAGCAACAGTGATTTACCACACATCAAGTGTCATGATGCGAAAGGAAAGTTTGGCTTAGTGTTGTTGACACATTGAACTTTTGGAAGAAGACAAGGTTTGAAGATACTACAGAGTCTGAAGCTCTAGGGATGAGTTCATACATCTCTAAGATAATGCTCAAGTACAATAAAATTATCTCTTCTCAGAAGAACCCGTATTTCAGCACTTTCCTCTGATGCCTGTCTGTCATTCTTTGAAGCTGTGCACTTCCCTCCACTCAAGTGCACAATGTGTCATTTGTCTTGCTCTCAATTTGGGTGTGTTTTGCCTCCAACCACCCTTCATTCACTTCCATGGAGTGAGCTGCTTTGTGTATGCATCTCTCTATGTGTGTCAAGCTGTCATCTGAAGTAAATAAAAGAAAAGAAAGAAAGACTTTGAGGCCTAGGATGCTGTGTGGGTATGTCACAGTTTTCATATCTACCTCGATTAAATGGATAACTCCTCTCCTCATAACCTCAAACATGCCATGTCACAATGGAGTCTGAAGACCTTCTGGGTTACTTTTTACGCACACTTTTTATGTAGCTCTTTTGTTTTAAGACAGAGTTAGGCCACTAAATCAAAGAAGAGGAAATGGAGACAGCTTGTGAGAAAAGAGGCAGATCAAAGAACAGGATATGAAGAGGCAGGAGGTTTAAGCCCCACGTTGGGCAAAAGATTCCTACATTGCAGGGGTTTGGACTAACTGGTGCTCAGGGCCCTTTTATTATTTTTCTAATTGGAGGACTTAATAGATTGCTATGTATGCATCTATTTTACTATCAAAACCCACTTTTGGAGGTAGAGAGAACCACCTGGAAGCTACTAGCTCAGCACTGAAACTAATCCATGTACAGTGGTACCTCAGGTTAAGTACTTAATTCGTTCCGGAGGTCCGTTCTTAACCTGAAACTGTTCTTAACCTGAAGCACCACTTTAGCTAATGGGGCCTCCCACTGCTGCTGTGCGGCTGGAGCACAATTTCTGTTCTCATCTTGAAGCAAAGTTCTTAACCCGAGGTACTATTTCTGGGTTAGCGGAGTCTGTAACCTGAAGCATATGTAACCCGAGGTACCACTGTATACTTCTTTAATGATATCTGGAAGCCATTTAAAACAAAGTCCTTAAGATATATATTTGGGGGAGGGGAAGCAGGAAGGGGAAATGTACTGACAGCAACTCTGAAACAGCTTTATGAACTTACATAATTTTAATAATAAATCTCTTATTTCCCTGTTTCAATTGGCTTATCAAAATAGGAAGTATATTAACATCACTGCAAAGTGGGTGCAGAGAAAACATATTTTAATACCCTGAAGGGGAGTGAAATAGAGACTTGGAATATTTCATATTTGAATAAAGATTACTATGACAGCTTAAGCAGGAGATAGGTGAAATCAAATTTTTATTGCCTAGGGCAATAGAATGTTCAAGGCACTCAGTAGAATCCTACAGAAAGGATGTATCACTGCTTAAGCATTATGACTATGTATTGCCTTAGCAGTGTGTTGGCATGGTACTACCTGTGGCTTTATAGTTTCCGAGTGAGCAATGTGGTGTGATCTGTTAGAAGTAGTGCTGTGCCAAAAAAAACCCTCCTGTGCTTTTTTTTTACCATTCTCCATCAATTAAAAAGAAAAGAAATTACTTTCAAAAATTATGAATAGGAGAAAATGTCAGCGACATTGTCACAGTTGGGCTGTGGCACTTTTTGCTGTGCTTGCCTTTTGAGGCGGCCATGGGGTTTGGTGAGTGTCCTTTCATTCTACACATCTCAAGCAGTCTGCATTTGGCAGCCTTCTTGGGTGCCTGTGCTTCCCAAAAACCTTATGACGGCCGCAACTGGGCTTTTCTGTAAGTGCAAGAAGCCAAGGAGGCTGTCTACACCAAGCTCTTGACAGCTGCACATTGCAGTTTATTTATTTGTCACAGTTTTTAAAGTTTTTTTTTGTTTGTTTGTTTGTTTTGGAAAGCAATCAGTATGGACTTTAAGGGGGGGGATGTAAAGGGAAGGAATTCCTTTAAGAGCAAAATGAGTGAATGCATCAGTCTCAGGCACTTAATAGACACTGTCCTCCATTAAAAATGCTTCCCTTAAAGTCCAGAGGAATACATAATGAGGATAATCGTATCATAGGTGTGTGCTTTTTTCCAATCAGGAAGCTCAGGCAAGCTGGAAGGCTGCATAGCACTAGAAATAAATGTTTAATAGAAAGAAAAGAAACACACACACCACCCACAGCCACCTTCCAATGATAAGCTGAACCCAGAGAGCCAATGTGGTGTGGTGCTTGGAGCGTTGGACTAGGACCTGGCAGACCAAATTCTCATTGTATGACCATGGGCCAGTCATGTGGTGCTAAGCAGGAAAGGAGAAGAACCACGTCCACTGGCTTGAGCCTCTTGGCAAGTTGTTGGCATCTGTCTGTCTCAAGAGACAATAGAGTGTACTGCCAGGAGTTAAGTCAAACCTCTGGAGAATCACAGCTCCTGCTGTGGCTGCAGAGACCAGTAACTCATAACAACTGCCTCCCATGTTGTTTTCACTGCATTAGTAGCACTGAAGTGACCTCTCCAGGGTGCACACCTGGGTAGTGTGTAGGAAGGTCCTGGGCTGCACAGATGACAAGAAACCCCTCTTGGCTTCACTGGTCCAAAGGAAAGCAGAGCAATACATTTGGCACCAGCTTGGTTGCTGAAGTTGCCAGAAAGAAGCATACAAGACAACATCCAACGTCTTGGGACTCCATTCTGGATTTGTGTAGTGTTTGCTCCTTAGCCTTTTCTCCTTCCAATGATGTCACACAAATCAGTGGGATATGGATTTACTCCTGAAGCCTTGCTCACAGATGAGTATAACCAAAAAGCAGTGGAGGTTTTAGGATCAGGTTTTTCCTTCTCCTAGTTGGGCTACCTTCTCAAGTGAACAAGCCCCACCTGCTCCCCATTTTCCTCTACAGCACATGCAGTAACTGCCTTCTTGACCATTAGACCCACTACTAGTCTCATCAGCTCAACCCACCAGAGCTTTACAGGATAGAAATGTAGTAAATAAATAAACCCCATACCCACCAAAATTCTAATTAAATTCTAAAATGACCTACCGATGAAGCAGAAAAACAGAAAATTCTTTCACGGGGAAGAATGTTTTAGAGACACTGGAGGGCAAGTTTTGGCACTGCCTCTGTTAGAGGTGTTTGCCTTTGAACTCCTATAGAGTTAAATTCAGAGATAACTGTGTCCCACTAGTTCTCTCCATTCCACCAGGTTTCCATTATGCCCACTACATCAGTGCTGTTCTCTAAGACAAAACACTCCAGCTTGGCTCAGAGGCTTCTAGCATTAGCATGTAAACACATATGCCATGTCTCTCTCCAACTATCTTTGGCACTGATCCAATAATTCAATCCTGATTCAATAATTCTGGCAGCCATAACAAAAATCAACAAGCTTTCAGTGAATCTAACCAGAAATTCATTCTGGATTTGTATGCTTTCATTGTTGTCTCAGTGACTTGTATTATGTGCCCATGCAATACAAGCAACAGAAACACTTTAAATCCTGGTGCATCTCACAATATTTGATTGTTCTAGGCCAAATTATCTCCTGTTACTTCTAAACCTAGGCAAAGTGTTTTTATAGGTTTAAGAAAACAGACTCCATGATGCAATGGCTTAGGTGTATTGAAGGCATAAAGTGATACTGCCTCAAGGCTACAACCAATGAAGCATTGCATCCTCAAACTGAACATCAATACAAAACCGTATCAGTCTGTACCTAAACTGAGCAATAGACAATACTAAAGAAATGACAATGCAAATGCAATTACCCAAACTTTGAATAGGCAGAAGGATTATCCTCTGAAATTCACTGCTTGGGGTTCAGAAAATTGAATTGGAAATGAAATTCCACCTGCAGCTTCTTCACATCCCCAAAATAGATTGTGGAACACAAAGGATTTGAGATATTAATTGATATTATGAAATGCTTAATTGTGCTGAGATTAGGCTTTCCAGAATTCCCACTCCTCTACTTTATAGAATTCCCACTCCTACATCTCATTTAGGGGGAAAGGTTACAAATCTACTTGAGTGTGTGTGTGTGTGTGTGTGTAATGATCTTTTCTATACATTAAGCAAAAAAAGAAGGGATATACAGGAGCATCTCTCAGTGAAATGGGTGTGTTCATTGTACAGTGTGAAAAGTCACTTTGTTGCTTTCCAAAACTAGTTTTGGAAGGCATTGTTAGGATATCTAGAATTTCTTTACAGAGTCTTGGTAGAGTTCTCTTCATTTTCCTATTCACCTTTCCTTTGTTTTTGGACAATGGACATCTGAATTTCAGCAGTTTAGTTTTCATCCTTTGTCTCCCTTTATTCTTAACTACCCCCATGCCTGTTTCGCCTTCTCCCAACCTAGCTCAATTGGTTATTAACATTTTCCTTGGGCTGAAGCAGAGAAAGTTTGAAGCTACATGTCAGAATGCAAGTGTGTGCTGCTGGCGGGCTCCTTGCACATGTGTTCTGTGGAACAATAGAAGATTAATGAGCCTATATTTTATAGCTTTCAAAACACTTTAGCTGGGAAATTATCTGTTTTGGCTAATTGCTATATATCATGAAAAATGCTGTTCTCAGTAATTCCCTTTTGCTTTGCATTTTGGCCCTGATTCCCCTGTCCCTGTGCCATACACAGTTATTTATCTCTGCATAAAGTGGGTATAAAATGTTACTACTCGAGTGACTGATGATTTGTGACAAGGCAGCATTTTGCAGAAGCTTTGTACAGGTATAAATAGCTACACAAGACCCATATATCTTCTAAAATCCACAGCGATTTCATTGTACACATTTGTAGGTGTAGGGTGGGAAGGAGGGCTGCACATTCTAACTGCAAGCACAGTCAGCTGAAATATATTGCCGCATCTCTAGACAGCATATTACTTCAGTCTCAAACTAACAGTAGATACTCAGAGACAAAGTAAAAGTTCACAGGAGGAGATTTGGATAGGTTTTCTTTAAAAAAAATAATGTCAACCCTGGTGGAAAACCAGAAATTGTAATTCAGATTTCTGAAGATGCTTTCATAAATCAGAAGAGCAAAAGGTGCAACGGAGTGCTACTCTTGCAGAATCATCATTTTTATAAGTTTGGTGGGTGTGTTCCCCTGTGATTGCTGCATTTTTCAGATGTTCTTTGACTTTCTTGCTATAGAGATTTAATTTTGACCTCATACCCCAAAATGAAAACACATGACACAGAAAATAGTTTGAAATATGGACCAAACTTCAACTGCTTACATGTATTCTGATTTGCAACTTGTCTTAAGTATTTTGATCCAACCACTCTCAAACCAGTGTGGGTACGTACTTGCTACCAAGATAAATGTTATTCCTACTGACCACCATGGATAGGCAAGAATCAGATCAATCTGGTCTTTGCTCTTTACCACCCACATATCTGAAAGCTGTGCGAGAGGCCCTGTCAGCTCCTAAGCCAGCAACTCCAGGTTCCTGGGCCATAACTGTCTTCAGCTATTACAAACCCTCATGTAAGGAGTTGGGGGAGGGGTGAACTCCTGAAGAGAGGAGCCTCCTATTATTGTGACAAGGGAGTCTTCATGTGGAGAACCTTTATGATGACAGAAGTCTCCTTGCTATAGAAATCTGTCCTCCATCTTGTGGAGAGTGGCAGGAACGTTAATAGGGGGAGAGCTCAGCATGCTCCTCCTCACTTTCCCACACACGATGCTACTTGCATGGGGGAAGGGGGCTATGATGCCTAAAGAGGAGTTGTGACAATAGCTTTAGCAGAGGCCTAAGGTGGAGTAGTCAATGTGGTGCCCTCAAGATGTTGTTGGACTCCAACTTCCATCATCCTCAGCTACCATGGCCAATGATAGGAGATGGTGGGAGTTGTAGCTGAACAACATCTGGAGGACTCAACACTGGCTGCTTCTGGGTCTAAGGAGGAGAGAAGCAGCAGGATGAGGAGAATGTTCTTCTTCCGTAGCTCTTTAATCAAACTGCTGCCTTTGCAGAGATTGTCGAGAAAGGGGGAACCAGGCAAGGCTACCCTTGGTTTTAAATGGCCTCCCTACCAGTCAATGTAGTGGGCAACTTCCTAACCTCTTATTAAAAAGACATAATGATATTAGTTCTATTTTATTAAATGCATATTTCATTTTAAAAAACCATTTCGAAAGGAACAGAGAACTGGAACTAGTGGCTGTATTTGTGAAACTTATACTCTCTTTTTTTTTTTAATTTGAAGTCATAAATATATATCAGAAACCTCAGCAACAAAAGTATTGTTTTGCAATTTGAACATCAGCCACAAAAAGTGTGAGAGAGACAAATTTCACATAATATGCAAATATCCCCTTTGCAGAGCTATTAATGTGGCCATGTGGAGTTGCTGATAGCAATAGTGAAAATTGCTTTCAGTATAGCTCTAGACAATAAGGCTGGCAGTTATATTACTGCTAATAAATGCACCATGAACCTCTCAATAGCTGGAAGCAAGTTTGCAAAGAAGTCTGTGATGGAACCTCCCAGTGAACCATGTGAAACCAGTCGGAACAGCTATACTGGGATGATTTTCTACCATCAGTGGGAACAATTCAATACTGTAAATTCATCATGTATTCCCATAATGCCTTCAGGATTTTCAATTCACACAAAAAGCAACATGGTGGCGGCTTTAAATAACATTTTGCTTTTATCTGTCATAAGTTGGGAAAAGAGTCTGAAATGTTATTAGCAATTTCCATAAAGATTGTACTACATGGGCAAGATGATTCTTTGTTGTGGCTGGCCAATTAGATAAAGTGATTTTCACTGCAACACTTCAGAGTCCTTTCTGATGCTGTCACTTGCATCATGAAGTACCGTATTCTCCCCCTTCTGCTGCTTCTCTGCATTATTTGGGCCAAATGCCAAATTTATATGTGCTTGTTATGCAAGACACAACCAAAGCAGGTGTTTGTTTCATATTGAGGGGAAACAAAATCAGACCCCTTGAAATGGGATTAATCCTTCTGCCACCGTTAACCAGCCATTCCTTCCAGTTGTCATTCTTCCTCTTCCCAAGCAAAACATACAAACAAGCATAGGAGCTTAGTCCTAGCAGCCAAGGTCCCTTCGGCTCCCCCAATAAAATATTTGAGAGAGTGGGGGGCCCCCAAAAGTTGATGCGCATTGCCATTCAAATAGTGTGTGCGCATCATGTCTTGTGATCTATTATGTGGGTGGGGCTTACCTGCCCCCAAAAAAAAAACATTTTATTCAAGTTGGCACCCCTGCAAACAACTCTTGCCTTTAAGAGACGGTAACTTATGAATTGCTTGAAGCAGAAAAGGCCTGATAGGGAGCATGAAGATTTGTAGTTTTCTTTTCAAAACTACACATCCCATGATCCCTTGGATAAAACACAGTAAACTCTGAAGTGAGTGGTGTGACTGGAGCTCACATTCATGCTCCTCCTGTCCACTCTGCATATTTAGCATGCACACTTTCAGGCACATGTCTGAACAGGACTATAGCCACCCAACCTTTCAGGTGCAGACCTGCTAGCGATCATGAGGACTATCAAGCACCAACATAAAACTCATACGAATATTGTCACTTTAAAAAGTAATCTTTATACAATATCAGCAAGGCCAAAAACACGTTAGGAACTGAAATTCAAGAGATCTCATTTGGAATGTCAGCAAAGCGAGAGCTCAGAGGCATGTATCATAAAATCTGACAGATATCGGAAGCTCCACCTTGCAGCATTCCCAAACTCCCCAAGAAAATAAGTCTTTCTTATTTCAATATTTTTATATAAAACCAAAGCTCGGTGACAGCTTCTAGAATATTGTAAGTGCAAAAATTGATGTGGCTCTCTTGTGCTCTCCTTCCCTTGCTCTCTGGCTCAGGCCTTCTTAAGCCCTCAAAGGGAATAACTGATTAAAGACACGGTGTCAGGTGGTGGCATGTTTCACTTCTTCCTTTGCTGCCAGAGACAACCAGTACCAACTGAAAGCTTTCAGATACTGCCGCTTTTGACGCTTTCGCCTTCCCTTTTTCTTTTTCAAGATACTGATGCAAGCAAGCAAATGGGATCACCTGCACTAATGTCAGGAAATGAAACCAACTCAGATGCCGTATAAAGAACCTCCCATCAATCATCTTGACAACCAAGCTTAGTGACTGCCATTGGATACCATTTATCTACGAACTCTGTCTGAGCAGAGCCCATTGAAAAGAATGAGTGGGCAACCTATGGCCCTGTGCCCATATTTGACTCTTGGCCTGTTTTCATAAAGTCCTGTTTATACCTCTGGAAAGACTGATCTGTCCGTTTCCCTGGCAGTTTACCAGGCAGAAGTAAAGAGGGAGACAAGTACAGTATGGAATAAGAGATAGAAAGGGATAGGCAGAAAGAGTGCAAGGCTGCTGACTTTAGGCTCTGGTCCCACCCATTGTCAGAATGCACTCCCCAACAGATTACCCCTGGGGGAATGAAGTTCCCCAACCCTGGTGTAGCATAACAGTAATACTTCATGGCTAGATTTACCAGTGGGTTCAAATCTACGTATGTTTGTGGGTACATATGCATATAGTAGTACTTTACAGGAGTAGATGACAGTTCATTGGAATTAGTGGGGTTAGAGTTGTTTTAACAATAATAATAAATAATAAAATTTTATTTATATCCCGCCCCCCCCCCCAGCCGAAGCCAGGTTGAGAGTGTAAGATATGGCCAGGTAGTCCCTAACTCAAATGCTGCCTGAGGCACAAACTTACAAGGCAAACAGAGGCAGATTTAGGGCACTGTGACTGGTTCCACTGAGTGCCAAGCCTAGGGCATGCCGCAGGGCATCGCAGCTATGACGTAGCAAATTGCACAGTATGGAAGGCAAGAGACAGGGTGCCAAATTTTGTGCTCACACAGGGCGCCGCTGAAATGTGAAAGACCAAGGACCACCCCTGAAACAAGCCACTCTCTTTCAGCCTCAGCCCCACACCTTATCTTTAATATGGGGGTGATAGTGACCCCAATGTAGGCTTGTTGCAAGGATTAATGATACCATGATGTGAAGCTTTTTGAATACGCTAAGGTGTTAAGTTCTGTGAATTTATCATCATGCCATTCATCATATTAGTAATCCTGTCAAACTGCACTGGGTTGTGGCTTCTTGAGAACAATCAGCCAGGCCATTGCTGCAAGTTCTACATGACTTCCAATAAACTAGTAAATAGGGATAGGTTAAATGTAGATTGCATTATTTGCTTTTTGTAAAATGTATGCAAATAATTTATATAGGTCTGCATCATTCTTAGTTCTTAATTGGATTCGCCACATTTTTTATTTCAATTACAGCAAGAGCAGCTGTTGCTGTTTCTTCTCTTTTATGTTACACACTGGTTTAGCTTATGGCTTCTTCTATTTTTGTGTTCCCTGTATTTTATGAAGCATGGAGAGTTCTGTGATAAAGATTCAAAGCAATCACCATTCTATGCAGGCAGTAAGATTTGTTTGCTTTCTCTCTGCTATTTCACATCATTCATTAATGACACCTAGATAGACCTCCCTTTTGACTTTGTCATTTCCTACACTCCATATTTTATGAGGCACTGAGACGTGTGATAAAGTTTCAGCTGACTATTCACTCTTTTACATTTATGTGCACTGGACTGTCTTTTTCATCTATTACTCTTTCAGGATTCTTGTCTCTCTACATTTATCTATATCCTTCTCTTATTATTTACTATTGCCCTTTCATCCCAGCCACTGGAGCTCTTTGTTCTTGGCCACTGTTTTGCAAACCAACTATCAATGCTGTTCATATTCTTCCAAAAGCTGAAAATTGCAAGACAGTGTATCTCGAAACTGTTGACTTGATATCTATTGTTAACATATTTGCAACCTTAAGTCATATTTGTTCATCTCCGCAAGGTCTTGTTATGGACCACAGTTGGGGAGCTTTTGATGTTTTCTAAAGTTAGATTATGAACAACACTACATATATATATATTATGGAATATAATGGCATTACAATGTTACCAAAAATTGGGAAATTACACTAAGAGAGTATATTAAAAAATCATCATAATTCTTTTGTGTGAGGGGGGAAGGGGAAGAGATATTAGTGTTATAAGATATTCTTATGACTGGTAATATAAAATCTACTCATTAACCTGCTCCTCCTAACTCTCTTTTTATGTATCTTGTTACTAAAACTCATTTGTCTAGTGCTTTGATGTAAATATATTTATTTTGTAACATTGCTGCTACTTTGATTGCATCTAGCTGTTCACATAACTTCCTAATTATAACTAGTTTATTGGGTTTACTTATATTATTCTATGAATTAGCATACATATTTTTTGCTATAATTAAATGTGCAATATTTATACCCTGTATAGACATGATCACCCCTCATCAATGTAATTTAACAGCCTTTCAATTGAGCTTTGGCTGGCTTTAAGATTGTTTTGTTAACTTTCTTTTCTGGTGTGCACATCTACACAAAGCTTTATACACACCTGTTTTCCTGTTGTTCTAAGTGTTTGGAGAGATTTCCTTTCCCTGCCTCCCCCCCCCCCCCAATGCTGAAGCCATTGGGAGTCTTGTACTCCCAGTAGGGTCACCCAAGATGGTAAGGTCAAGGGGGAGGAGCTAGACAAAGTCACAGTCACTTACAGACTCACTGTTAAGACTGTGTTCATGGAAGACATCTTACTTGGTTTTGAGTGATCGATAAACAAGAAGAAGAAGATTATATTATATCCAGTGAATTTCTTATAGAATTCAAACCATTTTTTTACCTTGGTAAATACAATGAAATGGAACTGATTTCTCCACATGGACCTAAGTGCAATTAACTTAATCTGGATCCAGATAGCTAATATCCAACTAAGTTATGGTTATAGTCAGGGCTGATTTCCTTAAGAATGGATAGGTTTGATCTTCTTGCAGTCCATGGGACTCTCAAGAGTCTCCTCCAGCACCATAATTCAAAAGCATCAATTCTACAAGAATAGAAAGCTTAATTTTTCTTCCACTGTCCAATACTTCATTTTCCCCTTTCCTTTTTGAAGAGACTCTAAATAATGTTATCAAATATCAGAATAAAGTTAGCATTCAAGAACATAGTAGGACAAATTGTCCTTGCTTCTTTCTGTTCAAAACAGATACAAGTAAAAGCTTTTCAGCATTCTCTTTTCAAAGGAAATGACAGGGGTCTGTTGTTGTTTTTCATGTTTATGTTAAAGGCTTATACCTGCTAACCAATTTACAATACTTGTACCTATAAAAGTAAATAAAAAGAAAATTGGAGAAGAGGTTTTTTAAAGCAACCCCTACACAAACTCTTAAATATCATTTTAAGTGAACATGTTGAGTGGACTTTTTTATTTCATCTAATGAGAAAACAGGCAGAGTAGACTTCTTAATTTTCCTATGTGAAACTGACATGGACTGGAATTGACCTGATCTGTCCAACTCTAATCTGAAGTCTATGGTGTTTATAGTTTCTGATTACATGGAAGGAGCAGATGAAACCACATCCTTTCTATTCAATTAGAAAAGGGAAGCCATGGTCCAAGCTAGTGATATCTGGCTCCTTCTACAGAATGGTGAGAGCTTCATCTGCAATCTATGCAAAATCAGAAGCCATCTCAGAACTCTACCTCATCAACTACACTTATATTAGAACAATTTGCCAGTAAAAGTCATTAAAAATCAAAGCACACCTTCAGATAAATTTACATTATAGCCAGTTTTAAGCACAGCTGGCTTGACAATCAATCCATTTTAACAGGGTTTATCCCTGTTGTGAGTTGAAAACTTCTACGACAGTTGCATTAACTGCATATTAGTTCATATTAGGAACTGACATCTGTCACTGTCATCCTAAATACTGGAACAGTACACCCTTGTCTTACATCTGCAATATTCTATTGTTCTCTTTTCTCGTTAATTCTGTATTCCTGTGCTCATTCTGTGATATCTATACCTATGGAATATACCTGTCAAGAGTTGCCATTATCAGTGTATAAAACTGCTAGGCAGCAAGAGTCAATTGCACTAGTTTGTGCAATACTGATGTACAAATCAGCACATCATTCTGATGTGCAGTTTTTTGTATATTGCTACCTACATATAATGTTACTTCACCTCAGTCACTTTAGCTAGAAATACTGATCAACTGCCTTCAATGAGTTTTATGGCATGATATCTTCACTGAGTTTTGTTCACTGTGTATTTTATTTCAGTCGTGTTTATACGTTTCAAATACAGTTTCGAATAATGTAGCATAATGGTATGTGGTATAATAACACATAGACAAATTATGTCGGCAACAATGTTTTTAAATTTACTATCTAAATTTAATTAATCGACATTTAAAAAACATATAATATTTATCAGCAAGTGAATATTTTCACTCAATATAGTAATGTTTCAAATTAAAAACACTGTTGGCAAGGGAAGTAACTAAAAGAGTGGTTTTTCTATTCATTCCTTTTAAAAAAACTTGGGTTTAGGCATTGACATCAAAGGCATTTGACTGCACCTATCTGTCCAGTGCAACTAAATCAGGAAGCAACATGGCATAGTGTGCAACAATCTATTACCTGCAAGTGCAGAAGCAATTACTTGTCTGTTTTGCATCCAAAGAAAAAGGTCTCAAAGGCAGGGTGCAATATACTTGGGAGTATATTGTTATGCAAGGCAACAAAATTCTATCCAGCACAACCAGTCATTAAACAGTGATCTTGTATATGTAAACTTTGCATTATTGCCAGCAGATTAAATGCAATTTGGTGAACCAGAATTTGCTTACTACTTTATCTTCACATGCATGAATTGAAGTGCCCTTGGTAGTAAATGGAAAGTCATGCCAATATAATACAGACGGAAGGGTCCCATATCACACATTTTACTAAAGCTACACACAGTGATGCATTTACTTTAACAGAAAGTTTTGATTGCACACTTATATGTCATTGGATCTGTAAACCAGGTTCTTATCCTGTTATTGAATCATAAATCTTAAAATTCTTACATCAATTCCAGTTCCTCCCATTAAGGCTGGATCCTTAATACATCAGTAGTCCAAATATTAAACACCATCCTCACCTGCAAATCCAGATAATATTGCAGAGAGTGAAAGTAAACAGCAAATCAGAAGTGAACACAATTTGAAAACAAATTAGTAAAACAGTCTGTATAAGGTTGGAAAGCAAACTGATGAGAGAGCAAGGTGTGTGGGTGTGAGCTACCTAACATGAGGTAGAAAACCTAAATATGATGCTCAGTTAGATTCCATAAATGAAACATGGCTGTCTAAAACATCTGTCCTTTTACCACACATTCTATTCCTGGTTTTAAAACATCAGAGAATACGAAAGACCTAAAAGTTGTAGGCAGAAGTTTGCTCCTGGTTTTGATAAATGACTATAGATGAATTGAGTATTCATGATCTACAATTTTCTGAAGAATTCAGAATGATTACAATTAATCACACAATTGTGTCAACAGTGTCATTTCAATTGCACCAAAAATCAACAAACGAATATCTATATAAGGACCAACCCAAAACAGCAAGCTTGGTAGGACTCTTATTCAGGCTGGAAGGCACAAGGATACGTGCTGTGATAGAAAAGTCCTGATGAGGACCATAAGGTAATTCCAGCAGCATAGAAAATGTAACTTCAAAATTAATATATAACTTTGTTTCATAACTTATGAGATTGTGTGTAGGGGATGGGATTGTATGCATGAGAGGGGGCTCTTGTTTACAAGTATGTACTGGGCCCCAAAATACAGGGCTTCAGGCAGGAATATAGTCACCCTTCTCTTGTTAGTAGAAAAGCAATTATTTAAGCAAATATGCACACTCGAGAACAAAAGGCACTGTCTTTCAAGAAACAAATGCATAAAGACAATGTGCCAATATTTGCATGCTTCACCCTATCAGTGGTACATCTGCAGCACAGAGTGCAAGGTCCTTAATTGATCTGCAAGAGCCCGAGAGATGAATGTCCCATACAGCAGCAGAAATATTCTAAGTAGGAAAGCAATATGGGAAGGGAAAGACAAAACATGCCAGGAGACTGCAAGCTCTGGGGCTGAGGGAGAGAACGAAAGAGAAACAAGATAGGAAAAAAATGTGTATAGCAGAGATACATTACAGAGAAAAACCAAGAGACGATGTCCAGCTAAGTGATACACAAGGTAGATCCAGCAAAATCCACTGATTTCCATGAGTCTGCTGTGAGCACAACCAACATTGGTATCACCTAAGATGTAGAGAAAGAACATGGATCTTAGCCTTCATTGTTTTCATTTTGTAGTTTCCATGCTGTATCTATCCTGGTACCAATGTTTCTATGAAATAATGAAACCAAGTGGGGGGGGGAAACACAAAAAAAACTATGTAAAAAGAGATTTGCAAAGAACCTGAAATACTTCATGTTGTGCCCTGGGTTAATTGATCCTGCAATTTATCCTGGGGCAAACTGCACTACTTCCCAACAATATAGAAGTCTTAATCTCAACAAGACACATCATTTCAAATAATTTATGCGTATTTTTCCTTGAATCCAATTTTAATGAAGCTTTAGCCCATCTGAGAACATTCAGAATTTGAAATTACCTTGGTGTAGGACAGCCGGTGGCTATTTGATCATTTTTATTCCATTAACTCCAAATGACTGAGGAGTGTTTGCTCCACTGCACTCCTCTTCTCAATGTAAATGAATTGAATATTGGCTCATTTACAGAGGTCTGCTTGAAGATACTCATGAGTAAACAGAATCAGGCTTTCCAGTTGTCCTATAACAATAGCACTTCTTTTAAAATAAAGTTATGTTTCCATAATATAGAAGTCATGCAAGCACATGGTTTTTGTTTTGTACAGTGTGCCAATATTTTGGGCTAAGGGTATTACATTGCCACACAGGTTACTTGCATAGCAGAAAGGTGTTTGGACGAGTGAAATCAACCACCTGTCTCCTTGATCCTTGCCCATCCTGGCTTATAAAAGTGAGCTGGGAAGAGCTGGGTGATGGGCTTCATAGGGTGGTGAATGCTTCCCTCTGTGAAGGAGCCTTCCTAGACCCACTGAAAGAGGCGGTTATTAAACTGCTTCTTTAAAAAACCATATTTGGACCCAGCCAATATGGCCAACTATTGCCCAGTCTTAATTCTTCCATTCTTGGGCAAGGTGATTGAGCCGTGGTCACTGAACAACTCCAGGCACACCTGGAGGATGTGGACCATTTGGATCCCTTCCAATTGGGACTCAAGCCTCATCATGAAACAGAAACTGCCTTGGTCGCGCTGGTTGATAATCTCTGGTGAGCTAGGGACAGAGGTTAAAGCTTTTTCCTAGTTCTGCTGGATCTCTCAGAGGCCTTTGATACCATTGACTATGACATCCTTCTAGACCGCCTAGAGGAGCTGGGTAGTACTGTTATGCAGTGGTTCCGCTCCTTCCTCCTGGGCCATGTCCAGAAAGTGATGTTGGGGGATGAGTGTTCAGATCCCTGGGTCTGAACTCCATCATCTCCCCCATGCTTTTTAATATCTATATGAAGCTGCTGGGAGAGATCATCAGGGAGTTTGGGCTGGGTGTTCATCAGTATGCAGATGATACCCAGCTCCACCCCTCTTTTAAATCGGAACCAGTGAAGGCGGTGAAGGTCCTGTGTGAGTGTCTGGAGGTGGTTGGAGGATGGATGGCAGCTAACAGATTGAGGTTGAATCCTGACAAGACAGAAGTACTGTTTTGGGGGGATAGGATGTGGGCGGGTGTAGAGGATTCCCTGGTCCTGAATGAGGTAACTGTGCCCCTGAAGGACCAGGTGTGCAGCCTGGGAGTCATTTTAGACTCACAACTATCCATGGAGGCGCATGTCAATTCTGTGTCCAGGGCAGCTGTCTACCAGCTCCATCTGATACGCAGGCTGAGACCCTACCTGCCCACAGACTGTCTTGCAAGAGTGGTGCATGCTCTGGTTATCTCCCGCTTGGACCACTGCAGTGCGCTTTACATGAGACTACCTTTTAAGGTGACTCGGAAACTACAACTAATCCAGAATGCGGCAGCTAGACTGGTGACTGGGAGTGGCCATCGAGACCATAAAACACCAATCCTGAAAGACCTTCATTGGCTCCCAGTACGTTTCCGAGCACAATTCAAAGTTTTGGTGCTAACCTTTAAAGCCTTAAACGGCCTCAGCCCAGTATACCTGAAGGAGAGTCTCCACCCCCATCACTCAGCCTGGATACTGAGGTCCAGCGCCAACAGCCTTCTGGTGGTTCCCTCCCTGCGAGAAGTGAAGTTACAGGGAACCAGGCAGAGGACCCTCTTAGTAGTTGTGCCCTCCCTTGTGGAACACCCTCCATTCATATGTCAAGGAGATAAATAATTACACAACTTTTAGAAGACATCTGAAGACAGCCTTGTATGGGGAGGTTTTTAATGCTTGACGTTTTATGTTTTTAGATATGCTGTAAGCCGCCCAGAGTGGCGGGATATAAATATAAATACAGTGGTACCTCAGGTTACAGATGCTTCAGGTTACAGACGCTTCAGGTTACAGACTCCTCTAACCCAGAAATAGTACTTCGGGTTAAGAACTTTGCTTCAGGATGAGAACAGAAATCACACAGCGGTGGCAGCGGGAGGCCCCATTAGCTAAAGTGGTACCTCAGGTTAAGAACAGTTTCAGGTTAAGAACGGACCTCCAGAATGAATTAAGTTCTTAACCCGAAGTACCACTGTATAAATTAATAATAATAATAATAATAATCTGCAATCCTATGTCAACTTACCTGAGAGCAAGCGAGTGGGACTTGGGACATACTTCTGAATACACTTGTTAGGATTGCACCATGAAAGAAATTAATTTTTAAAACTACAAACAGGAATACTCCAATGTACTTCATCTTCCTAAGCACACTGCTTCCATTACTTTAAAATTCTATAGGCTTCCTTGCTTAGGTGAACAAAGTACAGGCCTGAGGGGCACCTACAGACAGCAGTAGAAGAGGAGAAACTTACTTTCAGAACTACGATGAAAGTGGTTGTGGGTAGGGTGTTTAATTCACCAATGATTTTGCACACAAGTAAAAGAAAAAGGCATTAGCTCTGCATACCCAGCTACTAGAATACAATTTTCTATCTTGCATATAATCTCAGACACTTACCAAATTAAAACAGTATAACTGCTCAAAGAGATTATAGATTGTGTCAGTGGCTAAGGCAGCAGTACATTGTTGAGGAAAGGTTGTAACTCACTGGCAGAGCATTGGTTTTCCCTGCAGAAGGTCTCAGGTTCAGAAGGCATCTCCCAGAAGGGTTGAGAGTGATTCCTGGCTGAAACCCTTGAGAGCCACGGGCAGTCAATGCAAAAAATCCTGGGTTAGGTGAGCCAGTGGTTTGACTTCCTATGTTCCTATTGGGGGTAAAGTACTGTTTTTTTTAATAAACTGTTTTTTTAATCCCGCTCAGTCATGGAACCTCAAGCTGCAGCCTATGCACACTTACCTGAGAGGAAACCCCATTGAAAACAAGAGTAGTTCTGAATAGACATGTAGAGAATTGTACGGTCAGTGGTTCTGGGTAATTTGTTGTTATTTGCTCTAACTTACTCAACAGTACTGCAAGTGAGGGCAAAATAAGGTAAGAACAGCAATATGCATTGTACACCGAGGATCACTAGAAATTATTTTTTAATGTTGGGAGAGTGGCATCACTTTAGACAGCAGCAGCCAATATTATAAATTACTAACTACGATTTCACATATGATAATGCTCCACCTTAGTCAACAGGGTTAATCTGACTGCTACATTCTGTTACTTATTTATAAGCTTCCTTTCTGGACCATGCTCACCAAATGTGGTGGCAAACAGCAATACAACCATAAAGCACAGCAACATGATGCAACACAGTCCAATCCAATATTTGAGCGATTAGCTTCAAAGCAGAGAATCTGGCATGCTGCTGTACCAGCGTTTCCCCTCTCTATGTGAAACATTTGGCTAGCACCCTCTGCTTTCAGACCACTGACCCACCAGTGATGAGTGCTGCTACTGCCAGAGGTAGCTGCCTCTTATAACCATCTGTTTGGATGTATTTACAAAGTAGATGGACTTGTCATGTGTGTGCTCTCCATTTCCCAGATATAGTTATTTCCCCACACGCAAATCATTTGCTGTCCTGGTTAGGACCACATGTGCAATCGTGCATTTCATGTGCATCACCCTGGCTAGTACAGGACAATTATCTGTGAGACTGAGAGAGGATATACTTGTACAAGAGGGAAGTGGAAACCAGAGAGGGTTCTATGGCACATTTCTCAATGGAACAATATTCATCAAATGATAATTAACACCATACGCATTTGCCAAACAGCTGCTGTTCTCCAAGCCTGAATCTCTACAGGACCTTCTAAGTGCTCTGTGGCTGTCTGTGAAAAGCCAAACAATGCAGCTGTTTGTGAAATAGGTTTGAAGGCACTTTTAGAGCTCGACATTCATCAGGAATTAACAGGGTGTTTGATTCAAATTCATATTTAAAATATTTTCATTTTTTTCATAGGAAACAACTTCAAAAAACATTTTCACCCACTGTTAAGCAATAATTTACAGTAATAACTGCACACTGTTGGCACAAAAATGATTTCCTGCAGAACCAAGGGGGGAAATAACCTTGGGAAAACGAAAAGCTTAGAAACAATTCTAATTTCAGGACTCATTGCAAGCCAGAAGCTCAGCTCAAGTTAATGGAAATGCTTTAGAAATGTTGCTTTCTAATTTTCTTGTGGAAATAGTGTGAGATGATGGCAGATGAAGCCTTTTCCCAATAAAGATAATGAATACAATCCAGTGAAAGCGAGCTACACTAATGTTCCACGGAAAGTAATGAGACTTCCAGATGTCACCTTTCCTTGTGATGATAGCTGAAATCTAAGAAGTGAAACAGAACACACCTCATAGGAAGATGCCTGTTCCCAGCAAGCAAAGATAGCTGCCTATCTCTGCTGACAGTGTGTGGTGTTGCTGCTCTTTCTGTGCCAATACTGCTAATACAGCTGGATTAGCAGAGATCAGTATAGGGATTGGTACAGCTGATGTCTGGAATGTGTGTGCTGAGCATGCCACAAAAGCTCACTGAGAAAAACCAATGTCTGGAAGTGTTCTTAACTGGTGTGCCTCTGTATACCAGTCAATGGGAGGTGAGAATGCTGTTGCCCTTAGATCCTGCATGCAGGTCTCCCCATAGGCAACTGATTGGCTACTGTGAGAACAGGGTGCGCTGCAGCAGATGGGCCTTGGTCTGGTTCAGCAGGATCTTTCTTATGTTCTTAAGTGCATAGCTGAGGACATCTTATTCTATCTGCAACATTTTTACTACCCTTCTTCAAAAGAATTTAATGTAGTCTGAATGGATCTCTCCCTTCCGCTCTGCTATGCTATTCAGTAAACGACCACTGGATCTCTTGAGCTGCAATTCTTATTCCTTGAGAAGAAGTCCCATTGAACTAAGACCCAATGAACTTCTGAGTAAACACATATAGCAGTGGTTCTCAATAGGTGTGGCAGGAAGATTCCAGGACAATCAAAGAAACATTTAAACATTTCAGTATAGTGTAGTATAGTATAGTATAGTATAGTATAGTATAGTATAGTATAGTATAGTATAGTATAGTATAGTATAGTATAGTATAGTATAGTATAGTATAGTATTTTCCCCCATCATCATGCATAGTAATTGTTTTGTTTTGTTTTCCACTGTATTTCATATAAATTAAAAATTCAGTGTGGCATGAGGAAATTTTTATTCTAAAAGTGTGGCCCAGAGAAAAAAGTTTAGAAACCACTAAATAGACTATTTAGAGTCATGAAATGGCATGACCCCCGTCAAGTCACATTGTATTCTAAAGAGATGTCTTGTGCTGCCATAGAAGCAACACAAAATAAAGCCACTGCATGACAAGGATGGTCTGATGACATAGGAAACCCAGCAGCAGTCACTTTTTTTGCCAGCTACCCAGGAGTGGGTAGAAATCACACAATCAATTCTGGCCTGTTATTCCTGAGTCTTTGCTGGTTTCCTTGTGGCTCCCTTCTGGGTCCCTGGATAATAACTTCCAGGCCTCCAATTTAGGACTCTTTGAAGGTTTCTGTCCTGATCCCTTTTTGTTTCATCACCACAACCTTGCTTGGAAAGATGTAGCTGGATATGAAAATGTAGGCTGCAGCTAGGTTGTGCCGCACCACAAACACAATCAGAACCTGCCAATGGATTATGGAAATTTCTAAGGATTTCATGTATGCCGATACATTAAATGTTTCCACATTTATGCCACATCTTAGCCATCCTACATAGACAGAGTATGATATCAATAGAAGTAGGTCTTTCTACTTCTATCAGAATCTTCACAAAGTCAGATCTAGAATGGCAAAATGAACATTTAACTTTAATAATCCTACCATGTTTAGCATATGGTAATCAATATGAGTGTTAAATCCAGTTTGCACTATTATTCAATAAACAGCATGTGATAAAAGATATTAATTCCCCTCTCTGAGGCCAGTTTTTAAGGCATATGTCCTACTTGTGCATCTCAAGATGTATCCAGGGCATTTTGTTTAATGATATAAAATTACAAGATTTGCATCCCCTTGTGCCTCATAATTACAGTCCAACAGTGCCATCCACTGCCTTTCTAAATAATGTTCCCATATCACTTATTCCTTAAAATTCTTCTAGGAAAGCCAGAAGACCATAAACAAACTCTCTACAATAACCAATAGATATTAACAGGTTTTTAGACAGAGCAAAGCTATTTAGACCCAACTAGCTTTTGTTGGAATAAGACAAGATTTATCCAATAAAGTTCTATGTGTTGAAATAGCAACTAATATAATATTATATAATATTATAACAGAATGTTTTACCAATTTATTTGAACGTTTAAGGAAAGTTGGGATATATGTGTTTTAGTATAATTATACTGATAATGATGATAATTAATTCTTGTCCCTTATCCACCATCTGGCTATACAGCTATTGCTTTCTCCCAAAAAGTTTAATTTGAATGACTGAATGGAATTTTGGATTTGCTATTGTCCCTTTCAAAAGGTCAACAGTGTGATTACTGCCTTCTTGGACTGGAGGATTCAGTCCTGTTGGGAGCTGTTTCACAAGGATTTCCCTATGGGGAAGGTGCTTACAAAGCAGACCTTGGTCTGCAGCTTCTCCTAAAATTAAATGTCACCCAGGTGACCCTCTCCATTTGGGGAGATCTGAGGCTGTATCCCTCTGACTCAGATGAAGCCTGGATTCCCCCTGTATTGATCTGATTTGCTTTGGGATTCTGCTGAATTCAGTGCACATCCCTACTGAACCAGCTGAAGCTTCACGTATTTTATTGTTACAAACCACCCTGGGACCTTATGGTAAAGGACAGGTAAGAAATGTAGTAGACTAACAAACCAACAATAGTGCTGGATTTAGAGGGGGAAAGAAATAGTGTGGGTGGTATCAACATATGGGGAACAGCAAATCCTGTCCCAGCAGTCTTATGCAGATGTTAAATAACATGAGGGACACTATAGACCAACAGCCATGGTGTTGAGCAGGACTCTTATGGTACCACGGTCAGGGGGTGGATCTCCTAGGTGGAGGAATGCTGTAAAATGGTACCTGCAAGTATCATCCCAACCAGACAGTCTAAAACAGGGTGGTCCAATGCACAGCCCAAGGACCACATGCAGACCTTGATGCCTTTTTGGTAGCCCTCAGCAACATTTGATCCCACCCCTCCTATCACAGCCCTCACACTGCCTTCCCAAAGCTGGGTGATGGACTTTGGGAAGGAAGTGTAAGAGCTCTGACAGGGTCCTGGAGTCCTTCCGCCTCCTTTCAAAGCCTAGTTAGTGTTTTCCCAGCTTTGGGAAGAAAGAGGGAAGGCTCTGGGATAGTGCCAGTGCCTCACACCTCCTTCCCAAAGCCTAGCACCTGACTTAGCTGGCTTTGGCAAAGGGCTGTGTGTGTGCCAATTTTTCACATCACTCCTGCCCCCGCCCCCCACATGACAAGGCAGGGGGCAGCCTGCGGGTTCTGTGACAAAGTACTCTTGCGGCCTATGCCATCAAATCCACAGAGGTCCTGTAAAACCAACATGGACACCCTTCCCTGTCCCCTTAATAAGATCTGAAGCCAGATCGAATAAGATTTAGATTTTTTAAAAAATCCATTTGTTCTGATAGCCCTTTTAATAATGGTTTTATTGGGTATTATTAGGTTTTAAAATAGTCATTACAAAATGAACCCATTGACCAGAGGCCAGTGTGCAGTCACAAAACCTAACTTAGGCTATCAAATATGCTCTTTGCTAGTATCATACTATTCTATTAATATTGATTATGAAAATATTTTAGGCATCTTACTGTCTTCCATGATAATTGCAAATATGAACTGATAGAGCTTATACTTAATAACATTACTTGGATGAATATTTTCAGACAACTAGGAGTCTAGGAGTGTAACTCCATTACTCTGTGACATCATTCAATGTGGATTTCAGATTATTAACTGCTTTTAAGTATGTGTATATATTCAATATCACCAGAATGGCTTGTTAACATATTTATAAGTCATTATTTATTCTCTTTATTAGCAATTAGGTTTCAAAATTGCTTCACCAATTATAATATCCACTGTGTAAACTAAATGTCACCCATCAATTCAGCTTCACAAGAATAGCTCATAGAGCAATTCAATGCAGCAATTCAAACGGCTTGTTATAGCTCATTATGACGAAAACGTTCAAGCATTTTTCCTTCCTACAAATGTGATTTTACATTCAATAGGCAAAACTGGGTTCATTAAAATTGTTCACCGGTAGGTCTGCAGCAAACTTCCTAGGGAAATGTCAAGATAAGGCAGCAAGGCTTACTGCCAGACTAATACCCAAATATAATTAGAAGAGGGCTGGGTGGTTTACTACCTACTGAAATGAGAAAGTATGCCAGGTACATTATGGATATTTGTTGGTGGGATTTCAGCTCATAAAATAAACATCCTCAACACTGCCGGAAAAGTGGTGTAAGGGAGCAAGCAGCGTTTATCATGAGTCTTTTGGTTTTGTTTTACTGTACTCCCCCTTTCCTGAAAGAATGCAATATTTTTCATCTCGAGCAGTTGGGATTCCCCCCCCCCCCCCAATATCTGGATAAATGCTAGGAAGTGAGGGGATGTGATCCTCTTCTAAAGCATTTGTATGACTCTCCCCGCTCCCATTCATATCAGTGATAAATCTCCTATAGACTTAAAATAGACTTAAAAGGCTAGGAAACATTAAAGCCAAGTGGGGATTTCCCCTTTGATGTAACAGGGTAATACTACTTCCCTTTGAAAAACCCACCCATGCTTTACCTTGGTGGAGTCACACACTTGAGTCTGAAGTACAGTACTACACTTACTTGTCCCAGACACCACAACCACGGCTAATTAAAATGTCAGGGAATGGGTTGGTGGCTGCTGTTTAGAAAGCAAATATTTTGATTAAGTAATCATACTTGGCCAGCCCTCAATCTTGGAACCAGTGCAATATGGTGCAATAATTGTGTGAGGTTGTGTGTGTATAAATAGTTTAGACTGCTGGACTCGATAAAACATATTCACATTTCTATATTCACAGTCCAACATGTATTATATTATCACATTTATACCACACTGATTTTCTTTGGCTCATTATTTCTGATTCATTGCAGGTAATGAATTGCCTTTTCCTAATGTTATGCAATGGCTCTTCTTATTTGATTTCAGTATGAAACAAGGCAGATAGATGAGGTATTGTGGATTTTTTTCAGGTGCAGCTCTAGAGACTTGAGGCATTTATTTCTGATTCAGAGTAAGAAGATTTCAGTGCAGATTTATATGAAGATATTCAAACAGGATTACCCCAAATAAGGCTTGCATCAAGTGAATACTGGGGGGGGGGGGGGGAGAATTCTGGGCTGGATCCAGAGATCCCTTGCTTTGCTCTCTAAACATTTTTCAGAGACACTTAAAAGGCAGCTTTCCCACTACTAGGGATAGAAAGATCCATATTTTGGGGGACGATGTCAATTTCACATATGTTTATTCATTATTCCATCCAATTTCTGCATTAATCTGTCCTTTTAAAAAGTCTGTATAAAATTTGTATTTAAATACATACTTACATATTTCAATACAAAGTACATATTTAATTATTGTTTCACCTCAATGTATGCATTTCTAAACATATTTTGTCCTAATATATGCAGTTCTGATGCATTTTGAGCTAAAAACTGGATCACAGAATTCAGAGAAGTGTGAAATCTAAAGGACGATTTATGTTCCAATCTGTGTGCTATTATGGAAGGTGCTAATTAGCTCAGTTGGCTTAAAATGTTGACCAAGCAGAATTCTCCATCCATATTAATCCACTACCACCCACTAACACGTGTGTTAAAAAAACAAACCCCACTAGGCATGCCCAATTCCTTGGCATGCTTAATGTAGCTCTTTGGAATCTGGCCCATAACTGGTCTACAACCATTCATGAGCCGTTATCCATATAGCAAACAAATGCTGTTGTTTTTTCTTATTTATTAGCATCTTTACATGCCTGACTCATGCATTCATGTTTGTGAGAGGTTTTCAACCAGATGAGTGTAACGTTTCCATGGGAACAGCTTGTGAAGCAGGATAAAAAAGAAAAAAGAAACACCTACCCTCCCTGCCTCTTGCCTGACTGGCTTAACTTGTACCTACTTATTTGCTAATCCTCTATAATGAAAGTCAGCCAGAAGCACTCCAAGGGTCTTTGAAAAACTTGATCAGTAACCATGTAATAAAATCAGCAATGCCCATCTGGATTCTTGGAGGCTTTGCTGCTACTAAGTTTACTTATAGCAGAGCAACAGATCTTCCATTTGGGTTTGAACCACTTCATGTCTTGCCTCTTCACAGAGCTAGGACCCCAACCACCTTTTTTGTTGGGAAAGGCTGTGCCACAAAACTAATTAGTAGAATGAAATTACTTCTGTTGATCTTCCAGTCTTGAGAACCTTGACCCCTTCGCCATCAACTAATCATATTAAACCACATTAGAAATGACTGCTCTCACTAACCTCCAGTTAGAGCAGCTAGTAAAAAAGAGCATGATTAATTACAAATTAAAAAATTATATACTCACATGTATTTAATCTCCAGTTGAGCTGGTCTGACTGCTAGCAGTGAATATACATACTTGACCTTTTAAAACTCTTAATGTTCAGACCACAACTCAGTTTGGCTGAAAGGACTGAGACAGTGTATAGGAATATCTGGGTGGTGAAGTTATATTCATAGAATCAAATAATTGTAGAGTTGGAAGGGACCCCTAGGATTATCCAGTCCAGTGTTTCCTAACCAGTTGCCCTATGGCCCCCTGGGGGCTCCAGGATATCCCAAGGGGGCCACAGATGAAAAATGTATAAAGGCGGGCCATAACACGAGGCTAAGGGGCCACAGAGGGAAGTGAGAAATGAATAAAAAAACATTTTTCAAAAACAAAAATCCTGATTGGCTGGCTATCTGCTTGGCCAATCACAAGCCGGTAACGGGGCAGCCCACCAGGCTCCTTTTTGCCATGTGCATTTTCTTGGAGCGGTCCTGGTTTCCGGCAGGAGAGGTGAGGATCCCATTTTGATCAGTAGATCCCGCAATCCAGAACCTCCAGGTCAGGTTAGTGAGGTGGTGAGGTACCAACGGGTAAGGCTGGGCGAGCCAGAGCTGCTTGTTGCTGCTGCCCGTGCTGGGCCTGGTGGCAACCTGGGTGTTGCTGAGGGGTGCAGGGCCTTTTGGCAGCATTGGCCTGACTTAGCAAGGCACCCCAGCGCCTAGGTGAGTAGGGTCGTCTGGTCTGCTGACTTGCATCTAGTAAATAACTGTCTACTCAGAAGAAAGCTGCACTGAGTTCAGTGAGCCTTACTCCCAGGTAAGGGTGTGTGGGGCTATAGTATTTTATCTAGGCAGCCAGGGCTCCTGCACATGACAAGATCTTTTTGCCCAGATCAGTGAGGACCACTTGCTTTTAAAAATTCTCCCATATATACAGAACTCCCTGTGTGTCTTTTGGACCGTATCTGTAGGTGTCCCCCCCCCCAAGTGTCAAATAACTGGGGTCAAGTAAATGTTGTTTACTTTTTATAATACATGGAAGATGCATCTCCCTCAGAAGGTTCTGGACTTGGATGGACACTTGGCATGGATGCTTTAGCTGAGTTTCCTACGCTGCAGAGGGTCCCTTCCAGCTCTATGATTCTATGTTTTTCTACTTCAACAATACTTCATTATATTCCTATCATTTTATGTAATTGTATTTTGTACAAATTATAAAAATTATAAATAAAACATTCTGTTTACAAACAAACATTTAAATAGCTACCTTTCTACCGGCACGATGGGGGGCAGGGGCATAGCCAGGATTTTTGTTAGGGTGCAGGCTTTTGTTACGGGGGGCAGAAATTCAGATTTGTATTGACTTGTATTGATTTTTATTTATGTGGGGAGCAGCTCCCCCCCCCCCCCCGGCTATGCCCATGGGGGACACAAGAAGGAATCAAGGTTGAAAGGGGGCCATCATTGGGAAACACTGATCTAGTCCAACCCCCCATCACGATTAATCTGAATTTATTTATTTATATTTTTTTAGATCTAAAAGAATACAATTCTACATAAGTGAAAGTAATATACAGCAGAATGCGCTTTGCGCATGTGCAGAAGAGCCGGATCGCAATCCACGTATGCGCAGATGCACCGCTGCGGGTTGCAAACACTGCGGGTTGTGAACGTGCATCCTGCACAGATCACATTCGCAACCCAAGCATCCACTGTACTTCCTTCCTTAACCAGAATGTATTTTCAGGGAATAAAGTATTTCCTTCTGTTCCTGCCATTCAACTTGCTATTTCCACTTCTTTTAGTTATATTTTGTTCTCTTTAATTTTAATTTGTTTTTGTTACTGTTACCATCTTAAGAAATTTGTGATGTTGGAAAACACCTTCTTTTCTGCATGTTATCATTTCCTGTTCTTCTCACGGAGGGGCATTGCATTAACTAATTAATCCCAGATATAGTTTTGCCTGTTGTGCAAAATCTTGGACAACACTTTGCTGCCCTTGGCTCCTTTGAGCGGAAAGGCAGGATATAAATTTAATAGATAAAACAAAAGACCCTTTTTATGTCCCGGTGGAGTTAATAATGCTGCAGGCTGTATTTTGCGTCCTTAACATAAAATTTAATCTGTAATACCCTGTGGTGCTGCATTGTGAAAAGCATTTTGCAAGTGCATGCTCAAGAAATTATGGAACGGCACTGGTGCATTTTCTCCTTCTGCTCACAGTTCTTTGGATCCATATCTTCATACTCTTAATAGCAAACTAGAACAGATGAAGGATGTGAGATATATTTAATATCAATTCTGGCTAAGGTAACAACAGTATTTTTATTCCTTGTGTCAATTGTGGTTGATGTATTTTTTTGTTACAGAAGGGAGTGACAGAAAGAAACTTTGATAGATACGGGCAAAAAGAAGAAACTGTAATGTGATTTACTCAATACTGCAATAGATTAGTAGCCACATAAAGGGGAAGGGACTCGCTATTCTCAATGTTAGTTGACCTTTTCTCTATAATCACATAAAGTGAAACATTTACAGTGTATTTTTCTTTCCACTGATTATTTGAATACAGTATTGCCATTTTTATTCCAGAGAATGACAGAAACAAAAAAGATGCATTAGCTACTTTTCTAAGATTACATCTATGCTGGCAGTCATTTATAGGGTTTGGAGTTTCTGAAACATATTCAGTAGGCATAAAATAGGAAGCTTGTGCCATTTAGATGTTACTCCTAAAACAATCTTCTTTGGACAGGATTCTAAGCATACTTATGCTACATCCTTTAGCCACTCTGTCATAAGCAGTTTGAAAATTACACCTTTACTCATAAGAAAGTCGGTCTTTATTATTTCAGTTGGATTTATGCAGTATAAATAAGTTGTGAGTGCTGACTTCCTGCATTTGAGTTACTCTTGTCATATAATATTGATAGGAAATGACGCCTTGCATACAGTGGCTGTTGTTGCAGAAACTACATAATTCTGAACCATTTGATATTACTGAGATTTGTTCAACGCGTTATAGAAGAGCTGGATTTTGGAATCAGTTATGAATTTGTTAACGCTGTTAAGCTAGCTTTTTGGTGGGAAATAATACATGATCATTTGAAACTTGGTTATCTGATTTCAGCTGGTAATTTATTTCAGAGACCTGGAGTTGCAACACTAAAAACCCAGTTTGTTGTATAATGCGTCACAAATGTAGGTGCTTTAAGTATATTGGATGATTTTCAACAAAGTCATGCTCAGAGTAGACCTACTGTAATCAATTGACTTAGAAAATTTTGGTTCACTGATTTCAATGGGTCTACTCTAACCATAACTTAGTTGGATATTAGCTATCTGGATCCAGATCAAGTTAATCACACTTAGGTCCATGTGGAGAAATCAGTTCCATTTCATTGTATTTACCAAGGTAAAAAAATGGTTTGAATTCTATAAGAGATTCACTGGATATAATATAATCTTCTTCTTCTTGTTTATCGATCACTCAAAACCAAGTAAGATGTCTTCCATGAACACAGTCTTAACAGTGAGCCCGTAAGTGACTGTGGAGGCCACTTATTGGATCATTCTTTGTCTAGCTCCTCCCCCTTGACCTTACCGCCTTACAAGACTCCCAACGGCTTCGATCACAAGGATCATAGGAACGTGCAAGCCCACTCACCATGACAAGGTGATGATCCAACGTGGGAGGTAATATTATATAAAGTGTTAACTGAATGCAAGGTAATTAAAAAACTTATTTAAGTTATTCATGATTTAAGCTAGGTCCAATAGTTGTCAGTGTGGTAGAGAAGAGCAACCCTTCCGACACAGCTCTCACTATCGCTTACCTGAATACAGCTAGGATGGCATAAGACAGAGTTGGGACACACCCACAGCCCTGACATTGCCAGTGTCCTTGCCCCATCCACATAAGCTGAAGTGATGCTAGTGTCAGGAGACTGACTCTGTGACTTCACCACACCACACCAGCCAATACTGCTTGGTTTCCACATATGTCAGTGTCAACAAATTGTAACCAACCTTGTTTAGATCCAACATATTTATTTCAACTTCTCTATTGGACTGTGGCCAGATGCTGCTATCCTGGTTAAAATCTGAGGGCTTGAATAAGCCTGCACAGCTCCAAGGATACAGGGGCTTCTAATTTGTGTATAAAGCATTCTGTGACCCACCATGGCTGAAAATGTTATCATTTTCAGTAAAAGTAAAAGAAAGTAAAAGAAAAGTAAAAGAAACTAGTAAAAAAAACTATCACTACTTTCTATATTTCTCCTATACTGTGGAACCTGAAAGGGTATGAATAAACACAGGGGGAGGAAATACTGTTTGCAGGCCTTTTCCCACTTGGCCTGGGAGAGCAGGGCCCTGATTTACTCTAGCTACAAAAGCTATGACTGGTGAAGAGGCCAGAAGCCATCTTGGTTGTCTCTTAGTGGACACCCAGAATATCAAGCGTGAGCTTCCACAGCCGCCATCTGCCATGAACCACCATCAGCAGAAATGGCAGCAACAGCAGCCGATATGTTCCATGCTTAGAATAATGTTTTATTCTCTTGCTAATTATGCTGTATTAAATGTGCATTTTATATTTGTCTTCTGAAATGTATTTTATATTTTATTCTGAAATGTTTAAGAATATTTTGTTCACTTTGCTGCATTAGATATACATTCTGTAGTCGACCTTTAAGGTAATATTTTAGTCTCCTGTAAATTATGTTGCTCTGAATATATACATTATATTTTACCTTCTCCAGTAATGTTTTATTCTGGTTTGTTTTATTTGATGTTTTAATGTGTTGTAAACTGATTTGAGATTCCCCCCCCCTTTAAAATATAAAGCAGTATAGAAATGAAATGAAATGAAACAAAACTATTATTATTATTATTATTATTATTATTATTATTATTATTGTTTCCCATTAGCTAGAATCACTTCACAAATTAAATTTGCCTTTTATCACACAATATAGTCAGACATTTACTTCATGCTGTGTACTGAGCTAGTATAACATGAGAGGTTCTTTGCCAGAGTTCACTGCAGAAACAAATACAAGATGTGACAGGTTGGCACAGAACACCTAAGGAGGTGAAGAAGAAAACATATACCAGAGGCAGCAGACCACGAGTTGGACAAATTAGCTATGAAGAGAGTTGACAGCCTGATAGCCTACAATTTTCACAACCAAACAAAATCGCCAGTCGCTATCTAACCTTTGTATAAAATATGCACAGCATGTTATCTTACAGAAAGGCTTATTCTTCCCATCTCTGCATATTCGCATTTAGTGGTAAGTGGTGTCTTGCCACATCATTGCATGCAATCGATCTAGAATGGACAGCACTGTATTGGCCTGTTAGCTGGTACCTTTCCTGATACTCGAGAAGAACAGCACTCTGTGCACATTGCAGCTATGTGCAACACATTGCACATAGACATCCAGGGTTTTGTATGAGCAAGAGTGGGAAATGGTTAGTCAACTGAGAAATGACACCCATTTTCTCTTATCACACCGTTCAAGAATTCTGAATGACCGTGCAAATGAATGAGAGTGAGAGCACTGTCATCTCAACTCACATTGTTCTGCTCTGAGCTTTGGAGAGTTTAGTGATTACTTGAAAAACAAATGCTATTTTTCAACAGGAGGAGGATACACGGTAGATATGACCTACATTGCCCTTACTGAATCAACTTCTTTTGTCTGTAATTTCTTTAAGCCTGGATAAAATACTGTAACAGGTGTGCAACAAAGTAAGAGGCTGAAAATTCCACATGAGTTAGCACAAGCTTTTAGGTGTTCAGTTTGATAATTAAGAATATTGTCTCTCCTTTAATAAATTCAAGTCATTTTTAACATGGAGGGCAAAAGTAGAATGTTATGCAGGGCAAAGAAAACCCACAGAACAATGAAAGGTCATAATATCACCACTTATTCCTGGATGAGGGTTTTGTTTGTTTGTTTGTTATTTCCATAATTTATGGTAATCCAGTATCCTGTCTGTATATTTGGTGAAGAAGGCAAGCATGAGTAGCCGTCACAGATGAAAGCTTGTTGTTGTGGGAATGACAGTGGATTCTTAGGTTCTAAAACTTTTTCTCAACCTCAGAACATCACATTTTAAGAAAATATTGCTACGTCGACTTTCAGCCTATAGTAACATTTAGGTTGCTGTGAAATGTGAAGCTGGTTTCTGAAAATCTATCATTAACATTTTTTCCCTGCGAACCTTTAATGGTTCTATTAGCGTGCTCCATTACCTAATATAAGTGTAAGCTTTTGTAGTCTACTTTTTAAAAACGGAAAGCCTATAAATATCCGTCATATAATGGCTATTCCTTCACTTCCACTCCAACCTGATGAATAGAAATTGCATTTCATATCCTGTTTTTCACTGCATCTTACTAGTGATTTGGTTAATTAACACTTCCAAGTATAGCCTCTCTTAGAAATTCAGGAAAGTGTGAAATTGCTTTATTGGCAATGAGAAGGGGGAAGAAATATTCTGAAGTCATACATATTGCTCTGATATCTGGAGTTAAAAATTAAATAACATCACTTACCAGCCAGAAGCTAAAGCAATAAACGCGCGCACACATCCAGTCTTTACTCTAGCAATTGTTTAAATTCTAACAGACACTAAAAGATTGTTATTTAAGTTCTTAGATTGTTTGTTTGTTTTGGTACTGTATGTACTAGATTCTTGGACATAGCATAGTAGCAACTAAAGCATGAGTATACATTTTATTCCTGTGTAAAAAAAATTGTTTCACAACCCTTGCAAGGCCATGAGATAGGCAAAAGATCAAACCTGATCAGATAATTATCTGAATGTCCATAACATCTGAATATGCTCCAAATCATAGCGTCAAATTCCAGTTATGGGCAAATGGAGGATAGAAATTTGGTTGGAGATTTTGTTGGTTGTTAAAAGGTCAGGGATTAACTGCTATTTCCTGCATAATACCTGTCAACAGCATGGGTTACACTTGGGTGGCATGGATGAAATATAATTTAGAAAGGATTCCACTCTACCTGGATGCACTTCTTGGTTGCAAGCTTTTTTAAAAGATAAAAAAAATCCAAAGCTAAAATATTTTCGCTTCTAGCAAGAAATTAAACTGTGTAAAATGCAATGGAAAGGAGAGAGAAAAAACACACCTCTGCCTTCACTTTATATGCAAAACATTGTGCAGTTCTCAAAAGAGCACTTGTCAGCAGGTGGATTGAGTGACAGTTGGTACACGAAAATGTTAGTTTCCCTTGTTCTTCTAAGCTTAGAGGAAAATTGCAAGCTTCCTCCCACTTAACAATTGCAAATGTAAACCACCAACTTTCATGGTCAGAGGAGACTGGTTAAATAAATACTTGCTAAAGGATAAAACCTCTTAACGGAGAGTCATGGCAGTGACTCAAAAGAATATTAACTAGGAGTAGGACTCGCAAAGAATGCTTGCCTCTGCTCTAATAATAACCGTAGCCAGAGGTGTGCTTGATGGAAAGAATGACTTTTTCAGGGCACATATATGCTAGGTGAGAAGAATCACCTTCAGGCTGCCACATTATTTATTAATTTATTTATTATTGCCAGTCTATCTGTGCTGCCTTTCACAGTAAGGCCCACCCAAGGCTACTTGGGTACATTATTTCAAGTTACCCATGCTCTAATAACCACACAATTGCATTAGTGCAATGCCCTCCGTGGGAGGCTCCCCTTGGAAGATGGCGCAGGAGCAGATTGAACAAAAGGGTTTTCAGGGCCGATTGAACGGCTGGGAAAGACAGCTCCAGACATAAATGCCTGGGCCACAGCCCAAAAGGCCATGATCCTAGTCTCCGAGCAGGGTCTCTGAGACAGAGCACAGGGTTTGCATGCATGCATGCAGGTTGTCTTTGGGTTAATGTGAATACTGTACAGGCTTCTGCCAAAAGCAAAAATCAGCAGACAAACATGATACACAGGTAGCTTATGTTTCCATGGGCTCAGTAAACAGCCAAGATAAAATGGCTGGAGTTTGAAGCAATGAGAATGTGAACTTTTTGTTCATTGTGTGCAAGCTGAAATGTTTTAAATAGGGAACAAATGTTCACAATATAGTGCAGCTGATTTTGTAACCCTGACTGGATGGGAGAAAAGCCAGAATGACATTACCACTGTAATTCTTGAAAGATTCTTCCAAACGTCATTGGGGGTGGGGGGACAGAGAGAGATAACCTGCATGTTCTTTTCTGAGCACCCAGGCAATACAGGATTCCTACAGCACACAATATATTAAAATGACTGCACTAGAAATAACAGTTCTTTGAAGCTGTTAAAGAATGTAACTATGGTCAAGTCTATCCTGAATAACTCATCTGCTGACTGGCATCAAACAATATTTTACTCACATTATGCCAGCTCACAGTCATAAAGAGCAGACCCTCCAAGTATCCCTATTTTCCAGGGACATTTCTGGATTTACAGAAGCCATCCCAGTTTCTGATTTGATCCCATAATGCCTTGCTTCTCCTTAGGATGTCCCTATTTTCATTGGAGAAATGTTGGAGGATATGACTTCAGTTATCTGACCCCTGAGCCATCTGAAGGCAGCCCTGTATAGGGAATTCTTTTAATGTTTGATGTTTTCTTATGTTTTTATATATGTTGAATGCTGCTCAGAGGGACTGGGGCAACCCATTCAGATGGGTGGGGTATAAATAGTATGGTGGTGGTGGTGGTGGTCGTGAGTAGGAGAAGAAGAAGAGGAGGAAGAAGAAATCGAAATAATCGAATAGGATGTCCCTATTTTACATTGGAGAATTGTTGGAGGGTATGAAAGAGTATGGCTTGAAGCTAAGAAGCACTTGGGTAGGACAATTCACAGAAGGAACCTTTACCATCCCCTGAAGGCCCTCTGCCCACAAACCTTTACTGAGGGGTCAGGGAATCTCCTGAATGGAGGAAGTATGTGGCGGGCAGCAGGCTAGAGAGGAGGGGGGGTTTCAACAACCATCTCATGAGAGCACTTTTAATGATTCAAGCCTCTGTCTTTATCTATAGATAGGCAAGGACTGGCACCTGATCATGCCAAAGAAGTCATTTACCAAAGAGTGGTGAACCCCATGCTTCCTGCCCAGGCCAGGCCCCTCACCAGCCATGCTTTGCACTTTGTTGAGAACTGGTTTGTGTCCTTGGTCTATGCCAATGTCTCTTGCTTGCGTGGATGGAGGATGGAGGTATGTGTGCGTGGAAAAAATCTGACTTTTGTCAGACTAGAATGTAATATTGCATCTGTTGCTCCACCCGCTACTGGCATGTAATATTCCCCCAAAAGCTGCCCTTGTTCTGAAAAACTCTTATAGAGTTATACAATTTGCTCCCTGTGTTTCTCATTACTTCAGAAGGATTCCGTTTTTGGTACTTGATTGGGCATATATGTACACTTCCATTTTTTAAAACAATACCCTAAAATAATATCCTGGCCCCTTACATGAAAGATGTTTAGCCTAAGGCCTTTGCTAATAAGGGCTCCAGCCACTCATAATATAACAACAAACCATTAAGAGACTGAGGCTCAAGCTTCAGGAAAGGTGCTTGTGCAAAGAGAATTGCCCTCTTGAGGCAAACAATCATGTGAAATGCTTTTTTCTTCTTCTACCTTTGCTCATTCAATGCAATTGGATAGCTCTATCAAAACAATGAAGACGCAAATTGGGATTCTAACCAAATCTACAAGGAATGCAAAGGGCTCCCTGAGTTATTACTGAGGAATACACATTTTTTGAGATAAGCTTGTAATGCCTTCTTAAAAGTTGGCCAGCTGCCCAAAAGGCAGCTTAGCATATCTTGGTAATGGAAAATTTCCTCTAATTCTGCCCATGAGTAAGTAACCCTTTTAGCTGAATGAACTTTAATTTGAAAGTATTCGTAGTAGAGACTTCAGCATTCTCCCCTTCTAGGAAATAATCATTATTACTAATGTGTACCTAGAGACTGAGAGCCCTAACTTTGATTTCTAATGAAAAATAGTCTATATTGAGAAATCTTTCCACTATTTTTAGGCACTATTACAACATTTGCATTTACATCCAGTACCTGCAGTGCCCTCTTCTCTTTTGGAGGCATATGGTTTGAGGCACCAAGTCTCTGATCTCATTTAAAAATTTAGACAGCATTTGCTGATAGACTTAATTGGTAAGGTAGTATCTGAAGTCAGGACAAAATATTATATTCTTCTCAGATGAAAGATTCACTGTCGTCTTGCATTACTGTAGAGTTCTTGGCCATCTATCTGGTGCGGAAAATCGCTAATATTATTAATGAAGGCATACCTATCACAGGTTTATTATTTTGGTGGCTTTGAAAATTCCCAGTTTTCCTATTTTCTTATTTTTCAACATTCCAACACCTGTTTGTTTGTTTGTTTGTTTGTTTGTTTAAGAATTTTTTGTACTACCTTTAAAACTATCTCTCCCTAAGGTGGCTCACAAAAGGAGAAAGCAAAACAATAAAACAATTCTTAAAACTGAACATCAAACAATACGCAAAGCATCAAACAGATTAAAATTGATAAGCAAAAATCTAATAAAAGATTCAGGAAGAAGAATAAAGTCAAGCACGAAAAAAACTCTGACATAATCAAGGTTTTCTAAACTCTTCTGAAATAGAAGAGAGGGCTTGCTGATTTTTCCATTGTTTTGCTTACTAAGTTGGGCAAACCAGTTTTAAGACACGACCATAAAATTTAAAAATCTCATGCTGGAAAACCAGTGAGGCATAGGTAACAGCTCAAAGACTGGGAGCAGATGTGGCTACCTTGGTTTGGCAGGGTGGCTGCAGTGAGAATGATTACCGAATTTTAAATTTTTATTTCATGTGCTGCCTGTTGCAATCTTACCCATCCACTTTTAAAAATAGCAAATTTGTTGGGATGCTTTATTGCAGTGGTTGGGGGAGCATGCAAGGGTAAAACAAACTGTGCGTTTGCACAGGTGCTCTGGAGAATTGGGAATAACAAGCATGCAATTTCACAGTGATGCAGCCCAATTAAGGCAATTCGTTTAGTTCAGGCTTCCTCAACCTCGGCCCTCCAGATGTTTTTGGCCTACAACTCCCATGATCCCTAGCTAGCAGGACCAGTGGTCGGGGATGATGGGAACTGTAGCCTCAAAACATGTGGAGGGCCAAGGTTGAGGAAGCCTGATTTAGTTGATATGAAATTCACCAGAGATCCAGTGGTTGAGAATGAAGACCACTGCAGAAACCACAACCCAAAACTTCCCATTCTTGCAAATTAAAAGGGCATCACAGCAAAATAGTGATAATCCCTTCGCGGTAGCCAAGCTACAAGTGTGGGTCAATTAGCATCTTTTCCCTCTCCATTGATGCCTAGTCTGAACCAGTCCCAAATCTGTCTGGAGTGACCAGTTCAAGATTCTGGATTTGTTCAAATCCACTGTACGCACCTAGTGTATATGCCATCCTAAACTTTCCTTGAAGGAAGACCATGATATAGATATAAGTGAGAGAGTAAAAGATTTGGATGTGTTCTAGATTGCAACACATCCATGGGGCTTTTATTGTTGACATAACTCCAAATGAGTTATGTGAGCCTACAGACTTTTGTTTTCTGCCTCCACGAGGAAAGCCTGGCTAGCTCATGAAAGGCTGTCTTCCTCGCTATAGCCTGTGTGTGCAATGAGAACTTGATAATTTATTCTATGTTGCTCACTTAACCTCTGTAATGAGAACATACTCTCAGTGAGATTTGGTTCTGCTTTCTTAGCTGAAAGAGATATGAGTTATAGTTTGCATTATTCACAAGTTGTGCACCACAAAAGATATCCCACTGCCCTCATTAACCATCACTTAAATCTAAATGAAACTTCTGAATTTCCAACTCAGTGAAAGGATTATGGGATCAAATATAATTAAATCACTGAAAGTGCTTAAATGAACAGCACATGCTAGGTCTCTCGCAATGTTGGGTTCAGCAGTTTATTTTGCCTTCCATTTAAAAGGTTTAATCATTATACTGAAACTAATAAGAAATTAATAGATTTCTAAAATCCTGCAAGCACCGAAGATCTTATAACCATGCATTAATCTTAATTACAAAACGTTATGCTTGAGTTCCTTCCATATGCATGATTACAACATGGGCTGAACTGAAAAAATCTCGTAAACTCTTCAGCAAATATACAAGCCACATTGAATGACGGTCAATAAAATCTTTAAGTAAAACTTTGACAGCAAAAAGCCTGAGCTCTTCATTCACCTGTGTGCCTCTCTGACAGCAATCTGTTTTTAAATGCTTTTGGTATCTATGCACCGTGGCACATCAGAGGAGGTTGACTACTGACATATAAACATGATGGCTCTCTCCATGTAATCTAAGTAAAGGTAAAGGGACCCCTGACAGTTAAGTCCAGTTCAAATGACTCTGGGGTTGCGGTGCTCATCTCGCTTTACAGGCCGAGGGAGCCGGGGTTTATCCACTCCACAGACACTTTTTCCGGGTCATGTGACAAGCATGACTAAGTCGCTTCTGGCACAATGGAACACCAACACCAGAGCAGCGCATGGAAATGCCATTTACCTTCCCGATTAATCTACTTGCACATTTGGCATGCTTTCAAACTGCTAGGTTGGCAGGAGCAGGGACCGAGCAACGGGAGCTCACCCTGCCACAGGGATTCGAACCACCAACCTTTTGATCGGCAAGCCCAAAGGCTCAGTGGTTTAGACCACAGGTTCCCTGACGTTTCAGTTAAGTCAACGTCCATGCAGTAAGCAAACTTTCAGAATTTCAAAAGGTCTGTTGAACATGAGCAGGTTGGGGGACAGTGGGCATGCTCTGAACCCTACTCCACGTGTGTGTCACAGAATCATGGAATGATAGCATTGTAGAGTTGGAAGAGACCCCAAGGGTCATCTAGTCCAACTGTCTGCAATGAAGGAATCTCAACTAAAGCATCCCTGACAGGTCGCCATCCAATCTCTGCCTAGAAACCTCAAATGAAGCAGAGTCCACAACATCCCGACGGAGTCCATTCCTCTGTCAAACTGTGACACACACACACCAGGTTGTATTTAGGGCTTCAGATTCCATATGTTTCAGTTGTTGGGAAACCAAAGTCCATCATTGTCGTCGTCCCTCCCCCCCAGGTAATTTCTGTAGTGATCTTTTTTAAAGACAAAAACAAAACAGAATACATCCATTTTCATACACAAAAACAATAGGAAAAAATGAACAAAAGGTTTATCAGAACCGTATTGACTAAAAAAAACCTAAACCAGTTGTGGGCAGATGGTGAGGCTATGCTATAGTAGGTTTGTTTTGTCAGCCATACTCAAAAATGTTATCACTGGGCTCCAGAATAAAACATTGTTTTCTTTATTTAGGATTTCGGTTCCTACATTGCATTTGTGAAACATCAAACAATTGTGTCATCCTGGGTAATCTATCACACATAAAATCTTAAGTGATAACTTTGCCCTTCTTAAATGTGCATTTTTCTCATTCATGGACAAGTTGCATCTGATGGTCTCTCCCTACAGCCTGTAGAAATGTTCCCTCACTTGAATCCATTAGCACTTCTTTTTTAACTAAGTGTCAGAAACAAATATGACACTTTTTCCTGAGAAAATACTTTAGAACTTTGGCTGCCGTTTTAACTTTTGACATTGTTAACTTAGAATGGGTCTGTGAAGCAAGGAGCCAGTTCCCCGATGGAGCGGTATTATCTCCTGAATAAAAATCAATGCTCAGGTACTGAAGGGAGAGATATAAATTAAAATTTACTCTATAGGCTCAAGGAGGATAAGCTGATAACTCTGCTAGAAGTTGTTTTCTGTGTGCATCGGTACCTCTTCCAGCCACTGCTTCATCTTTCATTTCTAGATTTAAAAACTGGGACAATACACAAGAGACAGAATACCTGTAAAAAGAAAAAGGCCATGCTAAAGGTTGGAGCTACTCCTTTGAGGAAGTCCCATCATCTGCCATAATGAGAATGCTAAATCTACGCAAAGGTCATGTGTGAACATTCATTGGAACAATTACGTTGATTGGAGAAACAGCAGCCAGAATAGGACCCAGTTAAGCCCAAGTACTTAAAAGTATCATATTACTTTCAATGGAGCAATTACTCCAGCTTAATTGATTTGAAATTGTAGCCTAGAGGCCTGATCTCCCTGTATGTGCATAAGGAGTTGAGAAAAGGTTACTGGGGTGGTAGGCAACAACCTTCTGAATGCTTACTTTCATAGAAAAATAGCAAGCAACCCAGCAAGCTATGAATAGAATAAATCCACAACCATTCCCACACTGAAGAGAAAGGAAGCATGTTTGCATTATTCTGCAGAGACAGAAGGTTAGCAGAAGTAGCAAGTCTATTCCCAAGCTGAGAGGTGGATAAAAACCTCAGCCTGCCCAGACCTTTCTGCTAAAGAACAGCAGCCTGCTGGGGGAGCCACTACCCCATCCATCAACAGCAAAAACTTTGCCATATCCGCAGCCATAACTTTGCCATTACCAGAGAAGAAGCCTACTTATTCAGACACCACCATTGACTCAGAAAGGAAACAGGTATATAAACAGAATTAAAAAGTTTAAATAAATAAATATGAAAATGTAAAATACTTCTTTCAAATAAGATGACAGTGGCAGTGCGATCCTAAACACATTTACTCTTAAGTTATGTCCCACTGAGCTCAAGGATACTTACTCCCTAGCAAGTATGTTTATGGTCTGAGAATTATGGCCAAATATCCTTTGCAGCATTGCAGGGTATGTCTCTCACATGGCACATTACATTATTTAGCCATCCCAAGTGAATGCTCATACATCCATTCAATAGCCTGAGACTGTCATTATTTCTTCATCAGCTATGCTGAGCATATGTTGCGGAATGGGGTGTGAATCTTTATAATTCCTGTAATAAGGACACGGACACCCAAGAGCAAGTACTTGTTCACACAGTGCATAGTTTAAACTATGGAATTTGCTACCACAAGATGTGGTGATGGCCACCAATTTAGATGGCTTTAAAGTAGGATTAAATAAATCAATGGAGGACAAGGCTATCCAGCTATCTCCAGAAGCTGCATACTTCTAAGTACCAGTTGCTTAGAAACAACAGAAAGTGTGGGGACTGTTGCATTCATGTCCTGCTTGTGGGCTTCTCATAGGCATATGATTGGCCACTGTGGGAAGCAGGCTTCTGGACCAGATAGGCCTTTAAGTATGTTCCAGCAGGGCTGCTCTTCTTATGCAGGTTCATAGGTACATACATAGATAGGCTTCTTGCCTGAGAGAGGATGGAGCCACAGCTAAGTTCACCCCACTGTGCCGCTAAGAAGCTTTTCTTCCGCTTCCATGAATACTGAGGGGGTGAAAGTCATTTCCAAAGGAGCTGCTTAATGTGCAATGACTAATAGGCAGAGGAATCAATAATTTACAAAAGTAAAAAGCCGAAGTACATGAAAGAAAAATTAACCTCTGTTTAGGTAATATGTGTTCACCTTTTTGTGGCCTTAATTAGAATGCATAGTCAAACTAGGCCTGCCCTTTCAAATCTTTATCTGAAGTTTCTAATATTGATATTAAAATAGAAGTGTGTGGTACTTAGGGTCAGATCTGATTAAGATCAGCATTTGCTTTAGCATTCTTTAAAGCAGTATACAGGGGGGAAAGCAGACAAAGAAAAGAAAGGGTTTTTAAAGTAGAATATCAATCGTTCTCAAGTCCTTTCCCCTTTCTGTTTTGATCACAATCATCAAGTGCAAATTAAGAGGAAATGAACAGAGTCAACGGCATGGTCCCAGTTTAGCTAGAGTTAGTTGCATTTATGTCTCATTGAAGATAATGGGACAAGCTTTTCACAAATAACTTAAGCTCAATTGATTTCAATGGGATTTAAACATCACTCAACTGGATAAGGGACCATAAAGTTTTGAAATGAATACTCAAAAACAAATATTGTTTCTGAAATTTATATGAACAGTTATTATGAGAACACAAGTTCAGAAATCCTGACACCTTGTTTTCTACCCATGAAGTTTATCTATACGCTCACCAAGCACTCCCTCTAATAGCAAGCTCACCTGCTGAGTGCTAACAGGATTTGTGCATGGGGGTATTTAGAGGTGTGCAGCCTCTGAACCTGAATATAGCCTGATAGCCTTGACCACCCATCCATATCTTTGCTCAGTTTAGAAAGGAGGTTCATTTTATACTTTTTTGCTCTCCTAGGCTCTCATACAGGAATGGCCAACAGAGGCTCATTAGGTGCTTCCAGACTACAACTGTTTTGCAAACAGGATTCAAACACATGATTCAAAATAGGTTTTCACAGTTAAAGCGGCACAAATTATTTTTATTTAATTTTTAAAAAACTGACTTTTTGCATGGACATGCACTGAAAAGTGTGGGAAAAGACATAAGTACCACATAAGCAGGATTGATGCTTAATAAAGACCAATCTCTAGATAAGTTTCTGCAAGCAAATCAGAATGAATGCAGCATTGAAAAATTGTGTGGAGGAGCCCATAATAATTTGAGGCCTCTAGCAAACCTTCTTTGATGTCCATACTAAGGAGGCAGATGTTAGACAAACCCTTTGAATTTGAGCCAACCTAAGTCACATATCAAGGGAGGGCTACATTGGTGGCTGGATGGGAAGCTACAGCCTACTTAACCCCAGCCTTAGCAGAAGCAAACTTACAATTCTATTCACCTATTTTCCATAGTCTAGGAAACTTTTTCAAGCTACCGATAATATTGGCACTATGGTGCAAAAGAATAATAACAACATTACCGTAAACAGTACTTTTCCCCTGGAAGTTTCATATTTTACTATACAAGCAGGTCGTCTAATTTTATAGTCTACAGACATCAAGCGCACTTCAAAGAGAATGACACATGCCATTGTACTCCAGCCCGTGCTGCTTGCAGAGAGCAAAGGGGCTTGCTCTAAGCCATCAATTCAGAAAGAGAGGCAGATGAACTACCTAATAAACAATAAAAATCAGATCGTCAAACATTCTTGTCAATATGTCAGAGGGCTGGTAACCAGTGAAGGTTGACTAACAAAGGGGTCATACCATCTGATTTCTTGTTCCCAACAAGGACACAAGCAGATGAGCTTTTTTTTCAGGTCCAGTGAGTCTTTATGGATCCTGTTCTGGGAGGGAGTCATATATTAGAGCCATCAATTTGGCTAGGATAAACTGAACGGTAAGAACAGAGAGCTGGCTGTGTGAAAAGTAAATGTGGGTAAAATTATGCAGGTAAATGTATTTAGCAGCCATGGTGCACTCACTTCTGCTGTAATAATATTGAACAGGAAGAGCATGGCCTGCTAGCATTGGAAAATGTGTGTAAATAAAGTTGTACAAGTAATTAAGGAGAAAAACTCATTAAGCTTAATAGAAATAAATACGCATGTCAAAGGATCTTGATTTCTGGAAAACAAGCTGCCGTAACAAAGCACAATGAAATATGAATGATCCAGCAGAATGGTAGATGACAAGCCTACACGGTGGTGTTTTCCTTATTTTCAAGGATGTGTGTCATCCCTGAGTGCAGTTGTATGGGGGGGGGATAATTTGATTCAGTTCTCATTTAAAAGTCAACTTACCTAAATTTGGTCTGCATCCAAAAACAAGAGGCAGACCAAAAGACAGACATCCTTTGAATTTTGCAAGTCTCTGAATTTTTCAGTGCAGTTCTCCAGTGAAATAATGTGTTCAAAAATGGGTATAACAGTGTGATGTGTGTATATAAATGGCTATTTTAGTGGAAACAACAAGCAAAATGTAAATGGCTTTGAAAGCATTTCTATACCAGGCAAAACTGCATAAAAAAATTTGTACATTGGGAGAAATTTGCCCTAAAATGCTGGTGAATTTTCATTAGGACTGAACAAAAATCACAAACTGATGTGGAAATGTGGAGACCTGAAGTTAAGATTGGAGAAGCGAGAGACTGAAACTTACATGTTTGCCCATCAATACATTCAAATTAAAGCTTGACTTCTTGGCAATCTTGGATCACATATTTAGAGAACAAAGGTGCAATGCGACCAGTTTTTTTATCTAGTCAATTTCAATGAAGAAGGCATGTGTTTAACTCTCCTCTCTTGAAATGAATGCAAAAGTGCCTCGTTGGTAAGGTGAGGTGATCACATCAACTGGCAGGTTTGGATGCTTTTAACAGCACAATCCACTGTGAAATCTACCCTATTAAGTTCAGTGGGACATACTCCCTAGTAACTGTGTAAAATGGCAGCCAGGCAGAGCAATTCACATCCCTCTTGTGCAGGGCAACTGTATGTTGTTACTGAACAGCATAGAGATGTTCCTTCACCCAGCTCTCCCAGCTAAGCTGGCCTCTTACCAGCCACCTCCAATGGAGTGACTCAAACATCCCTTCAACCGTGTAGCATTTCCCCCGTTCACCTGTCAAATGTGCAGATGGGTGGGAGGGTCCCCTATGGGATCCCCAACAACCATAAACAGAAGGCAGCCCTGAAGGGGCATACCAGAGGTGTGGAGGGGCTGAGCTGGCCTGCAATGACATGCGGCCCAATCGCTGGAACAATCTTAATGCCCTCCTCCCCCTCTCCAGCTGTCTTGCAGGGATGTGGTAGTGGCCCTCCTGCTATTTAAAACCCTGCCAACTCAGGGCGGGGTGCAGGGGGGCGGGAGAGATGGAGCTCAAGTAGCAGGCATGCTTGTCTAACCCATGGGGCACAAGGCACCAAAATGCTCCCTTGACTCATATCCATTGAAACGATGAGGGACTGCACAATGTCTCCCTCATAATTCCCCAGCTTGAGCTGAAGTAATCGTGCTGGAAAGATGCATGAAAGAAGGAAAATATTTTCCCGCAATAGAACCATTTTCTTATCCATGGCACTTAGGCTCCCAGGGCCTTGGTTGAGTAAGCAGGGTTCTGTGATGAACTCTCCGAGAGGCAATCTATAAATGAGGCAGCTTACAGTTCTGTGACACTTGAGATGCACTCGGTCTGATATCAATAAATAGAAAAAGAGTATTTTTTAAAAAATGTATCGGAATCTAATCCCGGGTCAGGAATAATTACACCAGAAGCACCATTTGGAATGCAGAGTGCCAAGATGAGGCCAGAAAGTTGCTCTGGCATGAATGATATTCTCGCATCAGTCTGAAGTGGTAAGGGCTATCTACATATTTATCAGGAATCCCATTTCCAAAAGAAAGGAAATCATTGCTTGGAGGGAAGTCAGATAATTGTATATGTCAGTTTTAGAAGAAATTCTTGATATAAGAATGGCTGAGATGAGATGAGAACTAAACCTGTTTGCTTAGTAAAGCAAATACAATATTCCCTAAAATATAGTGTACAATGTACATTGATCCAAAGGCAGGACAGAAATTCAATTAAGCCCTAGAAGGAGGCAGGTGTACAAACACAGCTGTCAGGAGAGTAAAAACAATGGACTGTAAAATGATTTGCATGCAAATACCTTTGTAGATCAGAGAGAAGGACACCTAAATTCCTTTTTTCCTTCACTGTATCCACTTGAATTTCTATGAATTGGGCTCCCATGAGCTTTTGATCTGCCCCCACTTCCATTTCTATGGGCTGTGTCAACTAAGGATTGCATTTATAAAGGCAATACAGTCTGGCTATGCAAAAGAACAGGCCCTCCAGATGTTTTGGGACTACAACTCCCATCATCCCTACCTAACAGGACCAATGGTCAGGGATGATGGGAATTGTAGTCCCAAAACACCTGGAGGGCTGAGTTTGCCTGTGCCTGCAAAAGAAGGACTCAAGTAGGGGAAGCATAGCAGTGTGTGTAGCCTATCAATACAAGAAAGCCAGAAACAGCTCTGCAGTTTTAGTTGTTGTTTTAGTTGTTATTTGGTATTTTTATCCTGCTCTTCTACAGTAACAGCTTATGAAAAATGACAGATGGAAAAGTTAATGTGTAGATTCATGAACATCTCCAAGAGCTCTTTTTACATTTGTTTTTGCCACATTCTTGTAATAATAGGATCATATCCAATCTTAGTTTATGGTCATGTTTTAAGGAGGTGTATGTCTGTTCCAGAAGTCATACATCATGATACATAAATGTCCCATTTAGACTGCCTAAATCCTTCAAGTGTTCATATGTAAACTTTCTTTGGCTGATGGTTAATGCTTTCCCAACCTGCTAAAGGCAGCAGTTGTGGGTCTCCTGTGGTCCCCTAAGGTCCTAATTTCAAAAGCTTTCTTTTCTGAACTCTGGCAAAAAATGATCTGCCCCTCTTCAGGCAGGTATGAAGGAAGAATGAGGGAGAAGGGGAAAGAGAAATCAGAAAAAGAGAAAGGAGGTACCTTTCAGAAAGAGAGGGGGGAGACTGTGTGGAGAAGGGTGCAAAAAGAAGTCTTTTTGCTCATGCTCTGTCTGCTGCTGGCTTTAGCTGCTTCCACAGCTGGCTTGTGCCCTGTCCTCAGATTACATTCCTTGTGGCCCTTAACAGGGGTAGGTGAGTTGTCCATCCTTCCTCTAAAAGATGTGTGCTTGGGTGGGAAGGTGCCCCCCTTCCTGTTTTCCTGCCAGCCTTGGAGAGAGAGGAATGAAGAAACGGGCACCAGCTAGTGGGTTTGCTGCTGCATAAGCGAAGCTATCTAGAGTGCAGCTTTAATTGGTCACTTCCCTAAGCAGTTATTCAGTGCAACTTATTACTGGTCTAATAATACTGGATTTAATTCAAGGTTCTCTAGTTCCCCGGAAAGGAGGGGGGAGATAAGACAGAGCAATAAAGACATTTGTGGGATTAGGCTGTAATAAGTCACATGTCTGAAATAAGTTTCATTTCAATTCCTTGCCAAGAATTAGAGCAGGAAGAATAGGAAAGTGTGGTTTGTTTCTGCCTAGGATAGCTGACAGCAACTGCTAGAAGCATCTGTCATTTACAAAAGTTAAGAGAAAGGTGGTGGATTCAAATTGAGAGAATTTATTGTATTTTCTTACATGCCACACACTTTCAATCAGTGCAGAGATGAGAAAGAGATCCTGGCTGTTTGCCTTACCCCAACCTGTGTGTAGCCACTGGTGCCAATCTTGATCTGTGGACACTGAGTGGAACACAATAACAGTCTATATGCACATACAACTTTACAAGAGTAGGGCTGGTACACAAAATCAGAGACTATAGTGACAGCAAGATTTCCAGCCACAGGTATGGACCTCTATGTGCATACAGTTGTGTTTTTTGTTTGTTTGTTGTAGGACCCATGGCTATGTTCCACCCAATGCATGAAGGCTGGGGAAAGGGCTGCAGGACATACAGAGATCAGGCATGGGACCAGCCAGCACAATCTTGTTCCCCTCTGTGCATTGATCTAAATGTGGAGGGAGAGTATGAGAAGAGAGCTCATTTAACATCAAACACTGGAACTAGGAGACTATGAATAGATATGACTTCCGATCTGCTCCAGAGGGTCCACCAACCTCCGAGAGTAGATTTTAAGGGTGTGGGTGAGGATTCTACATTGTGCAAGTGAAGGCTGTTGCCGAAGTGAAATGGCAGCACTGGCTGCAACCATATTATTTGTTGCTTTTTGCTATTTATAGCAGAGGAAAACAAATCCTAGTAGGGGGGGGAAGGATGACTCCCTTGTTCTGAAGAGAGCCATTCAAACCTGAAAGATGTTAAACTGATTTTTTACCCATGTCCCTAACCAAGAATACAAAGAAAAGGCTGGCATGAATTCTGCATTGTATGATTACTGCCATTTGTTTTGTTTAGATGGACACTTCTAATTTTGAGAAAGTTCTTGCACTGAGCCTAAACATTAAACATTCAAGCAGCTAGAATGCCTGTTTCATCATCATTACAAGAAAACATTTATGATATTTCTTCATATACCTCAATTACCATAATGTTTACCCTTTCCCTTCTCATTGCAGTTAGCAGATTCCTACCAAAGACATTTTGTTTGGAGAAATTTGTATCACTTTCCACAAATGAGGCATGTGATCGTTAATGGAAGCAACAACATGCATTGTGGGGCTGATGATAAGAATTCTACTGCCATCATGAGCATTTTTTCTTTATAACAAGTAAAACAGCAACACCTTTTTATCAAATATCCATGCTTCATTTGCATTCCAAATATGTGCTAAATTAAATGATGTAAATGTTTTTCCTGTCAAAAGTATTGTGTTAAATGACTGAACATTAAACAAAGCCAGCTATTATTTTGTTTTACTACAGACTTTTCTCTTCTTAAATATGACACCTCCTGCATAAAAGGTTCTATCTGAATATAGAAATATACAATAAATGAATACGCTAAGAGGTTAAGATAGTTAAGGTTTTTTATAACACACAGTGAACATCGGAATATTCAGAACAGACAAAAGAAAGTAGTCCTTCAAAAAGTGCACAGTTAAACTATGCAGTTTGCTCTGACAAGATGCCACCACTTTGGAGGGCTTTAAAAAGAGGATTAGACATATTCATGGAAGAGAAGGCTATCAATAGCTACTAGCCACAATGGCTATTTTTCTCCCTCCTCTGTCAGAGGCAGCCTCCAAATAGTTGCTGGGAATCATAAGTGGAGAGAATGCTTCCCATTGTGAATCAGGCCAAAGACCCATCTAGTCCAGCATCCTATTCTCACAGGGGGCAAGCAAATGCCCCAAACACTCTCTTCACCTGTGATTCCCACTGGTATACAGAGGCAGACTAGTAGCAGAGGCGGTTTTAGGGTAGCGTGCCTGGTGCGGCCGCACTGGGCTCCCCACTGCAGGGGGCGCCACAAGAATGCTGTAGAATGGAATGTGAGAGGGGAGGTGGCGCCAAATTTTAGGATTGCACAGGGTGCCGCTGAAATTTGAGAGCCCGAATTCCGCCAATGCTAGTTGCCATTGAAAACCTTGTTCTCCCTCTGTTTGTCTAATCATCTTCTAAACCCCATGGAAAGGGACACCACAAAACGTAATACATGGAAAGAGAAGTACATTTTTCCATAGTTTGGGTGACCTGGAACCGTGGAACACTCCTTTGCAGGCAGAGAAACATTTTCCACCAGCAGTCTTAATAAAAACTCAGACACAACAACCCAAGCATTAGAAAACAATATATATTGCAAGTACCATATTTTTTTGGGGGGGTATATAATGCATTGATGTGACTACTGGGGGCAGAGCAGAAGAAAACACAGTATAGAAAAGAATCCTCAAGTTTCATACATATTTATTTTTGGAATGAGCTTTGAGTTGAAACACCCCACCCCCACACACATACAAAAACAACAGAGAAATTAGGCCAGATGGTCCTTCTCTCATTCTGTCATAACTTATGTTCTTGGCCACTGCTGAAATTAAAGATAAGTCAGAGACCAAAATATCTCCATCCTTTCCTAATTGCTCAACAGTGATGCATCTGGCTTAAAATGCCCCTCTCCAATTCCCAGTAATTACTGGATTTAACCTTATGTCCTCCTGCCCAAACACATCCATCGTTGCAGTTCTGCCATGAACTATTTTTTACCACCTGCAACTCAAGGAATGCTTCTGCCACACAGCTGAACAAAGCATAGGCAAGCAGCAACCATGCTGCTGTCGCTTCAGAAACAAAGATTTGGCATGGACCCCATTTCAGACTTGGAATTATAGAGCGCTTCTCTCCTCATGCTAAGTCTGAGACGGTGCACAAACATCACTTGCCTTATAACTCTGGCGATGCAGAACAGAACACCACCCTCAACCTTAGAAACAATTCCAATGTTAGAGTAAAAAGTCACTGGCAAGGAGGATGTTGCAGTCATTGTGAACCTGTTATATTACACATGGGAAGTTGAAAGATAATCCAACCTCACAGTTCTCAAGGCAGTGTATTTGGAACTCACTGGAGAATTACCAAAGGCAACTGTTGCAATTTGCTGAATAAACTAGTGCTGTGCCAGAACCTCTCCTCCAATTTCTGAGAAGGTTTATTCACCCATGAGAAAGATTTTTCCCTTTGTTGCCTCTTTTTCAAAGTGTGTTAAAATTTACTTTTATTGTTGATCTGTGCAGGTTTGGAATTAATTTATCATTATGAAATGGGTGTGGTTGTGTGGTTGTTGTTTTCTTGCCATTAACCATTTGCACTCTGCAGTCTCCCCAACTGCCAGCACTTCCTGATCTCAAAAAGGTGTTTTGAGGAAATTAGTCAATGCCCTTTTTGAGATGAGGAGGAACATGAAATTTATCTATAAATGGTATCTAACATCACAGAAGCTGGTGCTGATACATACAAGGACCTCATCCAAATGCTGGAGAGGCTGCACCTCCATAGACACATACCTCCACATGTGGTGGGAATGTCCCAAAGTTCAATCCTTTTGGATGTCAGTACTACAAGAAATATCCAAAATAACAAAACAGGTAATAGAAGCAACTCCATAACTATCCATATTACATGTTTTCCAGGACAACACACATGACATGACAAGGTGCTCAGAAGTCTCTTACTTAGCAGCCAGAAACTTAACTAGACACTGGAAGGACCTATCAGGAGTGGACATAGAACACTGGCGCCAAAATGTATGGGAAACCGCCCTATTAGAAAAGCTAACCAACAAACTTAAACTAGCACAGGGACAAGCAACAGAGGATGCCTTCACTCCGGTGTGGCTCCCCTTTATCACACATACAGCACAATAAGACAGTGACCTATCCCCCACCAAAGCATATAAATTAATAGAGCTAATCTGACCCAACAACACACACACATACATACATACATACAAGCCACACTGCAACCAACTGAATGCAACCAATCAAGCTCTGGACCCCCTAATATCTCGCAATGTCAATACAAACAAATAAATGTACAAATAAAGGACCTACCCACATGATGCAAATGAACCCTACACTAACACTATGCAATAGAATGAGATAACATTACCTTCCATCTCCCTCCCTCCCTCTTTCTCCCCCAACTGCATAGCAATAGTGTTTCTTACTGAACGTAAACAAACTGTGAAAAAGACTATGACTCGAAAATGGAGGCACAATATTTGTTTGTTTTTGTAACACAAGAAAACATTTAATAATTTTTTTAAGCCCCATGGGAGCAGTTACCTTGTGGTGGTCTTCCTCTGGACAGTGCCAAAATCTGCAGTCCTGTAAGAAATGGAAGATATGCCACTTGAGAACAATAATATATTCCAGAAGCCTCAGTGTTGTATTGTATTGCACCTTTGTATGCAAACTACCTTAGCTGAGGCCAGTTCTCAGGACCACCAGTTTCTTTACCATTGTATTTACTTTTCCCCATGGTAGCATCAGACCACATTGAACATCTTCACCATAAGAAAAACTTGCTTGTTTTCAGCATCATTATCAACCACATTAGTATGCTTACAGATCCTTCTTATCATGGCAAATGAATCAGATAATGTACTCATGCACCATACGTCTGTAATCATGAGCATTGTGGTCAGCCTTTGGTTAATCCAATCTATTGGTAAATTCAGTGCTTTTTTTCTGGGGGGAAGCAGGGCTACGCATACCCCTAAACATTTTGTGACTCTCAGTTTGGCCTCATTGAGGGGCAATATTTCAATACGAGTAGGAAAACGAGAGTACTCTTAGACATTTTTTTAAAGAAAAAAAGCACTTGAGTAAATTGACCTTTCAAATTGCACAGAACTCTTCTGGTATGAACAAGAGTGTGCATGCAACAAACTTGTCATGAACTCTTGAATTACCAGGAGCGGCTGGGGTGTCACTGGAGAACTGGCCTCCTGGCGACAGCATCACTGCCAGGTACTGGGATGGCAAGGCAACAAGATGGCAGTTTGTGCACACCAGCAGGTGTCAATCTGCCCCTCTCCCTTGTGAACCTGGACCACCCAATTTCACTGCCACCCTGCTTCGTCCCCTGACCATCCTGGCACGCAGCAGAAATGGTGGTACCAGAACAGCAGGTCTGTGGCAGCACTCCTCCATGCTTGCTGCTCCTGCTTACCACATATTATCTGCTGGAGATGAATTTATTTCAAAGGACTTGTTTTCATAACATTAATGAAGTGCAATTGTTGTCAGTAGTCATTCTGAAGTCTGCCTCCACTTTTTATTTTTATTTTTTCCACTTTGTACATTTTGGTGACCTTCACTTATACCATTCCTGTGCAAAAAACCCCCAAAAGGTTACATTAAAATTGTCTTTCTTGCCATGTTCTTTTGGCTCTGGCAATAATTCTGGCCAGAAATCATGTACTGTGTCAGTGGGTTATTTTCTCGCTGTTATTATTATCATTATCATGATTGTCATCATTATTTGTGAATCTGTCATTTGGCAGCCCTTCTCTCCAGGTGTCTAATTGCCATCTCCATCAGTGGAATGATTTGTCAGCCACAGCCTGGTTTCCTTGGCCATAGCATTGCGGAGCCTCTCCAGAGGAGCATTAACAGGATGGAGAAAGGAGGTCATCAGCTAGTATATCTACAGTATGACTGCCTCTTTGTTTCAAAGAGAGAATTGTTAAGAAAAGTATTTCTATCTCTCCACATGCCATCCAGAATGCTACTAAAACCGGCAGCCTTCTGGCTTCCATGCATACACAATACGAGCTTCATGCCAGAACTCAGGGTATTTGGCAACCAAATACTATAATGACATATCCATGGCTATGTACTAATGGGCTTACTAATGCATTAGAGCTCTCAGAATATGACGGGCTTTCTTGTGGATATACTGATCCATAATCAGAGATGAACAAAATTCACAAGTTTCCACATGCAGTTTAAAACCCCACATCAACAAAGAACAGGTACCATTGTTCTTGATCACAATGAAGAATGTGTAGCAAATTACCAGTGTAGAAATGAAAGTTTAACAATAACCCAGTTGGTAATTAGAAAATAGGAAGGAATAAAAACTCTGCAGGTGTTTGATCATGAACCTATTTTTAAAAAAATAAAAAACTAGCATGTATATCTATTCATCAAAGTGCTGGGTTTTTACAAACAAAGCTTTGAATGACAAGTGAGTTTTCAAAGCATGCTTCAGGCATTCCTTTAAAGAAAGTAAATAGGCAACCTTACTTTATTAAATAATTTGAGAAAATAGCAATTAAAGGCACCAATAGTTCATGTATTTGTCAATATCAGTTTAACAAAACAAGTTTGCTCAAGCAAACTGTTTCTAAATTTCCACCTGAGGTTTACATAGGGAAGGAATGGTGTCTGCATCTAGCATGGACAGGCAAAAAACAGGGTCCCAGATGGCCCACCATGGCTAATTCTGGCATCATCAGAAGAGACGAAGAGCCTGGCGGGCAAGACCCATCTAGTCCAGCATCCTGTCCTCACAGCAGTCAACCACATGCCTTTGGGAAACCCTCAGTCACCACCTGAGTGCAATAGTGCTTTCCTCATGTTTGATTCGCACTCAGAGCTTCTCCACACTTCCGCTTGTGCCATGTCTAGAAAGCCCAGGTCCGAGAGGTTTTCCATTTGACCTGTGCTTTCTAGGCAAGGGGTTGAGCAGTTTCCCCCTTGCCCTGCTCCTTTCCAAGAGAAAACTCGTGATTCAGCAGTAGATTGGAACAAATGGCAATCTGGGTAAAACCTGAATTGTCATTTGCTCTGACTGAGCGCTAAAGAGTGGTTTTCCATGAGGGGAAGCAGCAGGACAAGAGGAAGTATGGATAAGACCTCACTGGTATTTAGAGGTTTACTCAGGGGTCAGCAACCTTTTTCAGCTGTGGGCCAGTCCACAGTCCCTCAGACCTTGTGAGGGGCCGGACTATTTTTTTTTGGGGGGGGGAATGAACAAATTCCTATGCCCCACAAATAATCCAGAGATGCATTTAAAATAAAAGCACACATTCTACTCATGTAAAAACACTAGGCAGGCCCCCAAAATAACCCAGAGATGCATTTTAAATAAAAGGACACATTCTGCTCATGTAAAAACATGCTGATTCCCGGACCGTCCACAGGCCAGATTTAGAAGGTGATTGGGCTGGATCCGGCCCCTGGGCCTTAGGTTGCCTACCCCTGATCTCTGACAGTGAGGCAGAACACTGCCATTGGGGTTGGTAGCCTACCTTTTTAAAGCTAATCAAGCTGGTGACCCTCTCTGTATCTTATGGGAGCAAATGCCACAGTTTAACTATATGCTGTGTGAATTAGTACTTTCTTGTATCTGTCCTGATGAACATTCAGCTTCATTGGAGCTCCGCAAGGTCTAGTATTATATGAGAGGGAGGGGATAGTGGTGCCAAACTATGGAATATTTTGCCATGGACAATGTGACCGGTCCCTTTCAGGCCCCAACTAAAAATCTTTCTGCCCGAGTCTGTTTTTCACAGCAATGGCTGCTCACCCTTTCACAGGTGGGTGATGGCTGCCTCCCCCTTGCTCTTAGCCACCATCCCTGAGAGGTCAGAGCTCATGTGGCCAGCCGGCTATCTGGCAATTTCCCTGGCCAGCCAGTCTGCTGGGTGTGATTGCCTGCCAAAACCTGTAGTTTAAATGGGCCAATCAGAGGCCCTTATTGCCAGGCGTTGTCTTCTTTCATGCCCAGCCAGCCAAGCAATGCATTTAAGCTGGCTGCACTGGACGCCAATGCATTTTTTCTTTTTCTTTTAATTTCATGTTATTTTTAATTGTCTGTCGCTAGTGCTGCTCAATGTCCTGGTGTGTGTGTTTTGAAGCAGGGTGCCCATCAGATGGTGTTGGGCGCCAACTCCCATCAGCCCCGGACAGAATGGCCAATGATCAGGGATGAGGGATGTAGTTCAGCAACATGCATGGCAGCATTTCTATTCACTGCTCCAGGTTTAAAGAATGTTACTAAACTGTATGAAATATATTTACATTCCACCTTAAATTCTTGGAACAACAGGAAAGCTTTTGAGATTATTTTTCCACGTCTAGTCACATGGAAACTTTGTGTGAGACTTGCACAGGAGCAAATCTGCTGTAAAAGCTATTCATTCCAACAAGGGAAGAATGTGCACTGAAAGTTTTGAAAACTATTCATTCCAACGGGAGAGAAGTGGTCAGTGAAAGTTGCTTGCGGATTGAGGCCAATGTCACAGCAGTCGTGACTTCATGTACTGAAGCTGTCTTAGCATCCTCTTTGTGCATAAAATGAAGCTTTCTACACTCATGCCTTTCAATCCTATATTTAATTGGCAATTCAACCCTACTGAAGCCAATGTAACACCTTTGAAGTAGGCATTATGCCATTCTGACAGATGGGCAGGAGTATAGATGTGAAGTAAGCCAGAGAACAGTATGTTCAGAAGGGCTGGATTTCCATCCAGAAATATTGAAAGGGCAGTCTGTGCAGATTGTCACTGCTTTATGACAAGAAAATGTGCCATTTCTACTTCGTATTCAATGTAGATTAACCCTGAGAAATAGATTTTAAAGTCCTATTAGGTGAGCATTTGGCTTTCTGAAATCTTGATTACAGGAGATGTCATCCTACTTCCACTCTTGCTCAAGGCTCAGGGGAAATAGATCCAATACATTTCCTAAAAGCATCTGAGCTTCCTGCCAAAAGTCCATGACTGACCTTCCATACACTTCCACATCACTGAAGTCTGTTAAAACAAACGTCACCTGCATTTCATACTACTGTGTATTCAATTAAATCTGTTACACAAACTGAATGGGATGAAATATCACCTCGGCTGATTATCACTAAATAGTTCACAAATTAGCACAGAACTGCAAATGAGAAAATAACAGCGTCTCTTTGAGGAAAACATATGCTTCCTGTTACATGGTGAAATAGTTAATGTACATTGAATGCCATCTGCTGACTAATGTAAAGTATTTACAAAGGCAAATAATCCTGATAGTTGTGCTTGTTAAATGGCTCAACAACTTAATTCAACAGAATTTTGGACAACTACTGGGATCAAGTCCAACACGACCACCAACACCCTTTATTTTCATTTTCCTGAAGCCAAACTTTGGCATGTAAGCCAATTAGACGTGATTAAAAGGGTAACTTATTTAGGGTTAACTTGCACATTAAACAGAATGTTAATGTCGATGAAACCAACAGGAAATGACCAAGGAATGAAACATCATCTATTTCAATTAAAATGAATCAGCTATGAATTTAGTGCTTGAAAATCCTATATCATAACTTCTTACTGCTGTTGAATTTTTTAAAAGCTGTGCTGCTGAATCATGTCAGATTGCCATTGTTCAATACTCTAATATGAATGGCTTACATTATTACACACAATTGAGTCCAATTCTGTAGTAGTGATTGCATATTTTATAGCTAAGGGTGGGGAAGAAATTCATTCACTTTGTATTTGAATGCAAAACTACTAAAAGCTTCCCAAACCAATATGAAAACCAAAATACCGCTCTCCTTTTAAATTCACACATCTCCAGTTCTCCAGTCAGAAAAAAACAGACATCAGCGAAAAATACTGTGAAAATAGTTACATCAGTGAAAATAATGGGGGGGAATGCATTATCTTAGAAAATAGCTTACAAGATGCATATAGGGGCAACATTGTATACAAATATTTTTATATTGTGCAATGCACAATTAGCAAGTGAAAAAGTTCCACATGAATATGTGTACAAATTTTCATGTGACTCTTTTAAAAGAAAAATTTGCAGAGGTATGCAGAAATAGGGCAAACCAAATTTGAGATTGGAAAAATGAGAAACTGAAATGGACAAAGGCTCTTAACACTGGAAATCACCTACTGAAGTTTTAAAGCAGGGCCTTTCTCACTGCTACATGACCAAGATATGACTCCATCATGCTATGTCTGATCAAATACACTTGCAGCTATCACTCTACCACCAGCAGCATTCATTCAGGGTCACTCTGCAAATTATGGAAACAACTGTTATACACTGTGCACATGCATGGTGTTCCAGGCAACATGTGAGATACAAACGCATACCTTTTCCCCCATCTTTCGCATACTGTATGTAAACACCATGCAGAGCCATGTAGTGCTTATAGCTCTTCGTACTATGCATGTGCCATGTTGCATCAATTTGCATCTCTCACATGTTCTGTAGAGCACCACAGGTACAAATGGGCATCCACTCCTTCCTTTTAGTGGTTCTAGATGTTTAGGGAAGAGCACAGCTAGGGACAATAGTGATAACCATTTCAAAGTGTTGGTGCTGATCTTTAAAGCGCTAAGTGGCTTCGGCCCTGTACCTGAAGGAGTGTCTCTACCCTCATCTTCCAGCCCAGTAATTGCACCTGCCCTGTGGAACACCCTCCCATCAGCTGTCAAACAGATAAACAGCTATGTGATTTTTAAAATACATCTGAAGGCAGCCCTGTTCAGGGAACTTTTTAGTGTGCGATGTTGCATTGTGCTTTTTATTATTTTTTGTTGGGAGCTGTCCAAAGTGGCTGGGGCAAGCCAGTCAAATGGGTAGCATATAAATAATATTTTTTTACTATTATTATTATTATTAGTAGTAGTAGTAGTATTTCTGTTATTATTTCTCAACAGCATCATCCTCTATATTGTCTGTGAACATAATGGCTCAGTTTCTAACTATCACAAAGCTAATAGCCTGAAACATCCATTATGAAATTATCAACCTTTTTTAAAAGGTCAGTTATTCTAGTGCCTGATATCTCTTCCTATAACAATGATCTTCACAACTTAAGTATGACATACTTTCCCGTTAAACTGCCAATATTTCTTTTCTACAATAGTACCCTTCAACAGCAGAGTTATATACAGTATGCAACATCTGTTGTCGGTTCTGTTTATTTTACCTAGCAGCAGCCTGGGCCAGTGGGCTCCATAGGCCAAACTCAACTCCCTTCTTGCCATTACCTGGTAGCAAGGATCTGCTTCACACACAATTGTGAATATGACTGAGACAAAAGATGTCATCCAGAGGTCTCATGGTCTGGAGCAATCTCATTTGTTTCAATACTTGACTGGGAAAGGTTTATAAGTCATGGGCTGCAGGACTGCCAACTCTCTCATTTAGAGGAGAAAACAGACCGTGCTAAGGTTGCTCTTTTAAACTGAAAAAATATGCCCCATCCTTCATAACCTTCACTGAGATTCTTATATATATGAATGAAATAAAAATGTTAATGGCAATTAGTCCAAAAGCTTAGCTTAGCAGCTCAAAACAAAGGATCTCCCAATTCAGTACTTTGGCAAGCTTGAAATATATTCAAGCAAAAAAGAAAGCATGAAAAAAAGCTACAACTAATTAGCAGATTCCTATTACAGTATTGTCACAATCAGAAACAGATTTGAGCCATAACTGAAGCTCTCATAGAAGGTCTGCAAATTATTGGCAGATATTCTGCTGGATGTCACCCATGTCATCCCACTGTGTGATCCCAAATGAACAAACCAGCTAATATATGCCACCACTACCTGGCTCCTATTTAGCATTTATTTAACACAACAATGTGTGCAATGTTAAACAGAGCACTGAACTGGCATAGTGCTGTTCCCTGTCTTGCGGGGGTTAACTACTCAGTTCCAGCTGTCCAGCCGCTAGCAACCCTAGCAACCAGCATTTATATTTGCTTATTTCGTGATCAGCAATCTATCCCAACAGTTCACCTACCAAAATACACCCCAAATATTTAATATTTAGTCAAATAGTTGGTACATTGGGAACTAAGAAAAAGAATGAAAGCAAGACTTCAATACAGCCAAATTCTGGGAGGTATTTATTCTATAAATATAGGTCTAGATGACATTTGGCATTTTTTTATGCTCTCCAGTAGTACAGCCGATATAAACATTGGAACTGGTTTAAAGGTAGCAAAGCCTTTTCAAATATTTGAAAATTTAATTTAATTAATATGAATGAAAGCACTCATCCAAAATACCCACTGAGAGATGAAATTGGCATTTTCAGTTGTTTCTCTTTGTATTTGACTGTACTGGTGCCTGGGAATAAAGTTGGTTTAATCAGACATAGAGAAGCTCTGGCCATTTAATAAAAGATCATTTGCATTTATTTGAAACCTGCCTCTAAGGTTGTCCCCACCACCACCACCTGCAGGCAGATACTTCACTGGTATAAAACTGAAGTGTGTGTTTGTGTGGGCTTCACCTGAGTTAGTCATAAAAAGTCCTACAGATGTTAAATCTGGCCCTAAGAGCTGATATATACTGGAATGGACAACATCTGAGAGCTACTCCCAAATACATTTTCAAAAGCTTCAAAGTCTTAAGACTCCATGGGCTTTGCTAGCATTTCCTACTTTGAAGTAAACTGCAGGTGGTCCTGCTCTCAGCAAACTGCTCCAACTGCTGTAGAAAAGAAAGACACTTGCTGAAAAGGAATATTCCTTATTCCTCTTTTTTATTTTCATTACTATTCCTCCTTAGCGAATCTTTTATGCGTAAATCTTGGCAATTTAAGGACTCTAGGAAATATGAAAGCATATAGAATTACTTTGGGAGGTTTCTTCTCATTTTTATGTGTCACATGTCTGTCTCAGTTTCTCTAAGCAACACAGTGCTACTTAACAACAGCCCTGGGCAGGTTAGATTGTAAGAACGTTGATGTGCCCAATGCCATCCTAGATCATCAGGAATCTGAACTTGGGTTTTCCAGATCTAGACCACTGATTCTAGCCATTGTACCACACTAGCGGATTTATTCAAATGTGTTCAAGTGAAATTTAAGTTTTGGTTTGAAGCCCTTGCTCTCTTTTGAGATTCATTCCCTTTGATTATCCCCAGCTGGAAAACAATATAATATACTGCTGTGGTGGGGTCTGCAGGGCCTGCTCCTTCTGCAAAAGTGTTACCAGCTGGCCTAGGGGGCAAGGCCCAGGCCCTCACATTTCAGGGCAGGACAATGGGCCAGAGGTCCAGGGCTCCATTGAACAGAATGAGCATGACAGAACCTAAACACAGCTTACCTGGCTTACCTCATTTTGAAGTAAGTGATGTAATATGCATTACCATAGAGAGTATGTTCTTGGGTGGATCACAAAAAGACACAATACAATATTAAAATACAAGAACAAAACAAAAGCACCACAAAACTTTGAGTATTCTTTCGAGCTAAGCTACTAAGCATCTTGTATGAATTAGAGTAAGAGAATTAGCCATCTATTTTCTGGAAAGTGATGGTAAACTGAACATGTATTTTCTGGATTGACATTGTTGGTAATAATAACTAACAGCATGAGGCAGGGGCGGGCTTTGCTATTTAAGCAGAGTTTGACATCAGAGGAACAAATTGTGCCAGAAACATATTTGTTAGGTTATAGTACATGGGTGACACTTGTTGGTATACGATTTCTCACTCCAGAGATCTCCTTAAAAAAAAAAAATATTAACTGACTTTTAAAAAGTTGATAATCAGTTCTTCCTCCTTTTCCATTCTTTCTGCCAAACTGGAACAGCCACACACAAAAACCCACGCACAAATAAGAACTGCACATCTTAGTTTCCAGACAGTGCTCTCGCTTCTATAGGATTAAAGTGATTGTGTTTGTAAATCTGTCATTATAGTCCCATTCCAAAACTCCATGGGCATTTTGAGACATACACAGAGCTCCTGCTGTGGCTGCCACATATTAGGAAGATATCTAAGATAGTGGCTTCTGGCTATTAAGCGTTGCATTTAGTTGCTCAAAGGAAACCAAGTAATGAGTTGGTTGTTGGTCGACAGCATTGGTCTGAAGGCAACGCCAGAAGCAGGTCAGCAGATACCAGGGTTAGAACAAGGATGACAAATGATTCTAACATTCCAGGTGCTCAGCAATAACAAGCCCATGTTTGCTGTTTTTATTGTCAGAGAAATCAATTTAACTTGTTAATTGGATGAAATATTTGAGCGAAACTCTACAGAATTGAAGATAAACCCCAGGCACGGCCATTCATTTTCTAAAGATAGACCAGCTACAAGCATGCAAGTAATCTCAGGGGACGTTTAATTAATCTTGTTGATAAAAACATGAAAATGATGAATGATTCTGGCTTCAAACATACCACTAAACAAGGTATTTTAAGAGCTTTTAGGCTCAGAGCTCTGAGTAATTTACCTGCTCTGAACTCTGAGGAAATGAAGCACAGTCTATGTCAGGTGAGTGACTGTACCTTCATTAATCACACTGCTCAATACCTACTTTTCGGTGGTAACCTCTGGCTACCAGCCAACACTAAACCTGGCTGCACTATATTAATGGGAAAGAAAATGCCAAACGGGAGATTATTTTGCCAACTCATTCGTGAAAGCACTGCTCAATTTCAGGGCTGCAATTGTAAGCATGGAGTTCCAAGTCTTTTTGTTTGCTTGTTGTGTTTTCTTGTACTAAAAGGGGATTTTACATTTTAAGCCCATTAAATGAAAGCACAGTGTCAGACCTCAAGCTAAAAATATTCTTTCAATTTTAATCTATAAATTTGTCTGGACTCTACAAATGAGCAAAATCCTGGCTAATGCTAGGAATATACTCGACCAGTTTCATCCCTATGCATTTAGAGAGTGAAGCAATGCAGCTTGGGTTGTTACTTTCCATTAATTGCACAGGAAAGTGAATTCCACACAATCAGCTGGGCATAAATGTTCCATTGAAAGAATAGTGGCCTCCACCTGAGTCACCAGAACTTTGCCCTAGATTTAGAGTGGGAGTCTTAGGGCTGGGTACCCAGTGGCGGAGGAACCCACTCCGGCACCCAGCGTGGGACGCCGAGGGGCAGGGCAAACCACCCAGTGACGCCCATGCGGTCGTCCATATGGATGGCGTGCAAGAGCGGCAGCCTGTACGGCTGCTGTGAGAGCGGTGCCCATATGGACTGTGCGTGCCCTCGGCCACTCTACAGCTGGGGAGAGGCAAGGGCTATCTTGTCACACACATCCCAGAGTGGCACCCAGGATGGACTGCCCCCTCCACTTCGTACGCCCCTGCAGGTACCAAATGTGGCCCTCAGGCCTCTCCTCAAGCCATAGCTCCTTCCTAGATCATACCAGCCGTGTTATGCATTGTCCTTGAGTGCTGAATGGAAAGGTGTGTGTCTGTAGAAACCTCTGGCTTGTGCGTGGCTAGAATGCAGCCTTCTGTAGAAAGGTAATAATAATAAATAATAATAATAATAATAATAATAATAATAATAATAATAATAATTTATTTATACCCCCACCCTTCCCTGTTCAGGAAACCGGGCTCAGGGAGGCTAACAACAAATTTAAAAGAGTAACATGCACTGTTTTCCCCAGTTCCTCCCACCACTAGCATAAGACCCCCATGAGGGAATGCAGTCCTTGGGTTGAAAAAAGATTCTTCACCCCCAGCTCTTGACATTCAGGTTGGGAAAGGGATCAGCTAGCAATAATTTCAGTTAGACTGAAAGCATGGGTCAAATCTCCTTGGTTAGATCATCAAAGGGTAATCATAGCACCAAAAAGAGAGAGAATTAATTAATCAGTAGATCTATACCAGCTTACTCTCAGTGCCGTCATGGAATGGAAAGTCCAAAACAGTTTGCTGCCTGAGGCAGAAGAGCAAATTATTCCTCCCTTCCCAAGTCAAGGTGGGCAATACCCAACACAGGCACCTATTTGGGCCCCTAAGACAGAAAATTCCACAAGTCATTTTCCCTGTCCTGGCAGTAAAAATAAAATAAAAATGCAATGCTTCATTGAATAATTAGCCATTTGCCCCTCCTTTGTACCACCCAAAATCACTCTGCCTAAAGGCAGGGTCTGTCCGGCAACAAGGCGCAACTTCAAGGTATATGCTCAAAGCCTCACTTGGCAGAATGAGCAGGATGACAATCCCCTATGAAGCAGGGTTCAGGGACCATATTTTGACGTAAGTGAAGAATGGTCCAAAGTTTAAAATAACCTAACTGCAAACAGAGTGATCAAGGGGATGGGGCAACTCCCCTATGAGGAAAGATTACAATGTCGGAGGCTTTTAAGTTTATCAAAAAGGCAAGAAAGGGGGGACACAATACAGTATAAAATTAGGCATCGCATGGAGAAAGAAAATATTTTCTCCATCTCTCATACTACTAGAATTTGGGGACACCCAGTGAGGCTGAACGTTGGAAGACTTGGAACTGAAAAGAAAGTACTTCTACACACACCACATAGTCACAAGAGGCAGTGATGGCCCCCAACGTGGATGGCTTTAAAAGAGAACTAGACCAATTCAGGAAGGGTAAGGCTATCATTACCCACCAAGCACGAGGGCTATATTCTACATCCAGTGCGGGAGGCAATGTGACTCTGAATACAAGTTGCTGGGAAATGGAAGTGTGGAGATACCTGTTGTGCTCAGGTTTGGCTTCCTAGTTTTTCCTGGGCATCTGGGTCTCATAATCGTGAGTATTTTTAGAAAAAAATACTGTCAAATAAATGAAGAACAAATCCATACAAAAGCAGTCGAATACACTAACCTGATTTAACAGCTTGAAACTAAAAAGGAGAGAGTGGCTAGTCACTGTGAGAAGAGTGCTGGACTAGAAGGGTCTTTGGCCTGATTCAGCAGTCACTTTCTTACATTCTAACTACAGCCCTGCTTACAACAGCAGAGGACAATCTGATTAAGGCAGTATTCCTGTGTTCACTTCCCTGGGAGTAAGTCCAGTTGAACTCAGCAGGGCTTTCTTCTGAGTGGTCATGCATAGGATTGTTCTGTCAAGCTTTTTTCCTCTACAAAAGAGAGGGAAAACATCTCTGTTCCAGCCCAACTGAGAGACCAAGGTAGGGATGCTTCAGTAAACAGTCATATGCTACGGCTTTTTTTCTTTGGAGGAAATAAAAAAATAAATAAACCTCTGTCTGCCAGCAGGTTTTGAAAATGTAAAGGACATGACATTACAAATTGACTTCATTCCCACCAGAACTTACAACTGTCCAAGAAACCTATGCTAACAAAAGTGAAGCCATGTTTGCGTTTGTTTAACAATGAATCAATAGGATTTAACATCTACCTTTTCATTGGGAATTAATATAATTTTCCTCATATGCTCTCATTGAAAATCTGCTTGTATGACAAGGCCGTCACAATAACGGAGGTGACCAAAATATTGTGCCACCTTTGACGGACGCACACTCACACCATTTCCTCTTTCTCCTCCCCACTGACCTCTCTGATCAGCTCTTCCTCTAGGCAAGTGTAGAAGGACATTTAAACAGCTTTTTTCACCACAGCAAAGAGACGACAGCTGAGTCCAGCACCATTCCAGATCTCATCACACAGCATCTCATTCTGAAGAAGGATGTGGACATCACTCCAAGGAGTGCATCATTGCAGACTGAGATCGCAGATGGTGCCAGAATCAATTATGTAGGAGAAAACTGCCGCTGTTGCTTTGCCATGGCATGACAATGTTTCCCACTGATTTTCAAAACATTGCTCCCCAAAGCAGCAATGTGGCAAGGCAGTGATGGTACATTTCCCCCACTGCAGTAAAGCATTGACCACAGCACTCCTAGTCAGTGGCCAACAGCAGAGAAAGGCTTGCAGTGGTGCCAGCACTCCTAGGCAGTGGGAGTGGTGGATGGCAGATGGCAGCAATGGGTGGCTGGGTGGGTGAGTGCAGACTCACTTCACTGCGTATCCCGATCTACCACACACATTGTTTCCTGGTAGAGCTAGCATTATATGACACTTAGTGGGCATGATCTAAGCTTTCAGCTTTCAGTCAATGCTAAGCAGCCATGTGCTTACTTACATATCTTAATCACTTAATCACATTTTAGCCCCTGATAAAATACTAGTGGTGCTTGCCTTTGTTTGTGTTAATGCAACCCCCAAATGTATTCTTATGATTATTGCAATGCATTGCAAGTGGGCGGGGGGGGGCTCACTCAAGTTAACATCCAGCAGTGAGGTACTCATGTTCCTCCAGCTATATGCATAGATTTCTTTTTTTTTTATGTAGCTGCCATGCATGGGAAAAGGTACTTATAAAGAAGTTTTCCATTTCAGTGACATCAGTATATAGTAAAGGTACCCCTGCCCGTACGGGCCAGTCTTGCCAGACTCTAGGGTTGTGCGCCCATCTCACTCAAGAGTCCGGGGGCCAGCGCTGTCCGGAGACACTTCCGGGTCACGTGGCCAGCGTGACATCGCTGCTCTGGCAAGCCAGAGCCGCACACGGAAATGCCGTTTACCTTCCCGCTAGTAAGTGGTCCCTATTTATCTACTTGCACCCGGGAGTGCTTTCGAACTGCTAGGTTGGCAGGCGCTGGGACCGAGCAGCGGGAGCGCACCCCGCCGCGGGGATTCGAACCGCCGACCTTTCGATCGGCAAGCCCTAGGCGCTGAGGCTTTTACCCACAGCGCCACCCGCGTCCCTTTATATACATCAGTATATAAAGAACAGTAATTTCAGTAATCCTTAATTAATATTAGCATGGTTTGAGCAGAGGCAACACATATCAGCTGCTTTCCTTTTCCAAGTATCTACTTGCATAAAGTGAGCATTTATGAGTCTTCTGTTTGGCTAACTTCCCAGATAGCAGCAGGTTATGGGTATTAAAAAGGAGGATTAGGTTAACTGCTTTAAAATAAAACCAAAGATTTCTCTCTTCAGCAGGGACATGTCAGTTAGCGCAGACAGGAATATCCTCAGCTCTGTTTGATTGAGCTGGCATTACACTAAGTTAGCAACCTTTGTACCATGCATTATCTTCCTTACAAGCAACCAGTTTGGTAAGCATTTATCCTCCTCCTGGATCTCCTTCATGGAATATAAATTGAACCAGATGCCAGTGAGCAAACTCAATTTTATGTTCTAACAGGTTCACCGCAATGTGTCTGTGAAGGGCCTTTTGCCAAGAGGCGAGGCATGCTGCTTCTCAGTGCAGTCACCAGGTGTGCTGAGAGTCTGTTTGCAATGGCCTGGCTTTTGAGGCTTAATCACCCCGTCTTCCAACAGGTTCTACACAGGCACAAATGGGGATGGGAAGAATCCCTTGGACTATTACACAGGAAAACACTAAAAGCGAATGATCACAGAGCAAATCAGCACGGCGCAGTGTAAAATCACATAAAGGTGATGGGGAGGAAAGGAAATAAAAGGCTTATATTTGTTGAGCGTTAAAATGAATACATGGAGGAAAGAATGACACGATGCCCACGAGCAGCATGCAGATCAGAATTAATCTTCTGGGAGAGGGGGGACATTCTATGCTATAGAACCCCACAAATGGATTTGCTTCAGCAACTGTAAATCAAACATGGTAGGTAGTAGTTCAGTTTGACTGATGGCTGCACATGGCACTGGCATCAAGGCAGTGACATATATGGAACAGCAATAAATAGTTGCACTGGCAGTTCAGCAGCCCTTGCTCAATGTCATGGGGGGAAGATGGAAGGCTTGGGGAGAAAATTAAAAGCCAAACTGGTTTGGCTTTTCTACAGCTATGCTGATATTTTGCCTTTGTGCTGGACAAGCAGAACAGAAGCTATTCAATAAAAACTAGAATATAATATAAAGACTAGAAATAAATTTCATGCGAACTAAAGGAATTGAATCTACCTACTGACCCTTGTACTGCTGGAGTATTGAGGGAGACTTCACTTCCTCCCTTCCAGCTGGACAATATTGAGAAGGTGGGATGTTGGCAGGGCTGTAGCTAGGGGGTGGTGAGGTGGGGCCCCACCAGGGGCGCGGGCGGTGGGGGGCACAAAATTGGCTAAAATATGTCTATAAATATCGATTATTGCCTCATAAGAAAAGGTTTTCAATAGAGAGTGAACTGAATGGGGGGGGGGTTGGAGGAAAGGTGGAAAGAAGAGCTATTTTGTCCGTGGCTAGGGGGCGCAATCTGGACAGTTCTGCCTGGGGCGCAAGATCACCTAGCTACGGCTCTGGATATTGGGGAATTCAGCACAAGTGTTGACTGAGGCCAGCACCACGTTTCACTGTTCACAGAAATCCACAGGAAAGTCTGTTGCCTTACTCAGGGCCAGTGATCAGGTCCAGAGCAATCAAATTCCACATGAGAACACAAGTAGCAAAGAACTACCTTGTTTGCTCAAGCAGTACCACTAGGCAGAGCATGTTAGAAAGCACCATCACCCTCTCCCATGCTTTTACATAGCCCCTAACTGGATATTATAAATGGAACTGATTCACCAGGTGCAACAGAATGGAGGATTTAAATTCAGCCTTTCCACCAGCAGAATTTACAGAACTGTACTGAACTAGTCTCACACCAGTTACAGGTATTCAGGCTTTACTCCAGAGCAATAGACTTGTAGACACCTCCTCAGCACACAAACCTCTTGGTACCACCACCTGATCGATGTTCCTCTTTGTTCCCATCCCTCACATGGTGGCGCCCAGGTTCTACTTGCAAGGAGCTTTATGCAAGCCCTTCCCTACTACATCTACACTGAGCCATCAAAGGTGGAAGAGGAAGTCCCAAGAGGTGTGCAGCAGGATGAGATATGAGGAGGAAGACAGTGAGCTTGCCTAAGGGGAAACAAGTGGCTGCAGCAAGTGAGTGTTGGCCAACTTGGATGGCTTTTAAAGGGATTAGACAAATACACAGAGGATAACACTATCCATAGCTGCTAGCCACTATGACTATGTTTTAGCTCCACTGTCAGAGGCAATATGCTTCTGAATACCAGCTGTGGGGGCTCACAAGTGAAGAGGGATTGTTGCACTCAGTTGCTGCTTGTGATGGATGTTTGGTTGGACACTGTGAGAACAGAGTACTGGACAAGGGAGGCCATTGGCCTGATCCAGCAGGTGCTCTTTTTACATTTTTAATGCCAGATTATCCTAAAGCATATTACTAATTAATACAGTTCTTAATATTTAGAACTGTATGGATATAAGCATATAGAGGCTTGTAGTTTTTTGAAAAGGTTCCAGTGTGTCTTTAGAAACATGGTTACTGCATAATAATATAAATTAAAAACAATATATTCATTCTTGGTGTGTCAGTGCTATATGTGAGCTGGGGGAAGGCCATAAAAAATAAAATGTAAGGAAGTTTTTAAAAACACATATACCGGTAGGTGCTTGGGAGAGCAGCAGATAGTGCCCTCAACCCAAGTCAAGGTGCCTGGAACTCAAAGCAGATCAAGTTATTTTGTCATGCAAGGCATAAAATTCCACAAATGCCTCTCCCTATCCTTGCAATATAAATCCAATAGTAAATGAAATGAAAAAAACTAACAATAATAATGCATGCAATAACAGTGTGTGTTCCCTTTCCTGGCACCCAAAATGAACTACCCGAGGCAGTTGCTTCACTCTGCCTAATGTCAGGGCCAGCCATGGCACAGCCACGTGGGGACAGGCACAGCTAATGGCAGATTACGAGAAAAATAAGGACAATACAAGTTTTCTGTGTTGGGGTTTATGCCACAGCAAAAGATAGAGGCTGGGACCAAGGGCTGTGCTGCCTTGCACTCTCCACATGCATTAAATGTAATGTGTGCTACTTGGATCTTAGAAGGAGCTGCTTTTATCCAGTGTTTTACCTGAGACACACACACACACAGAGAGAGAGAGAGAGAGAGAGAGAGAGAGAGAGCAGGAGACTGGACTTAATTTATAAAATCGCCATGGAACAAAGTATCCATTTGTATGGGGGTTTGGGGGGGTTGTTTTTGGTAGGGGGTTATTGGGTTGTTTTTATTTTGATTATATATTTTGTGGTTTTGTATTTTGATTTTGTTCTGTGAGCAGCCTGAGACCTCCGGGTGTAGGGCGGTGTATAAATTCAATAAATAATAATAATATTACACAATGATATCCCAATCTGAGCTGAGATCTGTGAAGAGCTGTGCAGTCATTTCATGGATATAAATTTGGTAAGAGCTTTTTAATTAAAAGTAATAAAGTGATCTGTTAAATGTGGTCAACCTCCACACAAACCAAACTGCAGAAGCCCAGAACTGTACTTTGTATCACTTCCTGTCATCAGCCATTTCTTCCATTATTTATGCCTTTAAATAAGTGTTTTAGAGAGATTTTAAACTATGATATTAGTACAATTTTTCATCCTGTTCCATCTATGAAGATTCAATTGCCATGAGACCGTGAGATTCAGAGGGAGAAGAAAATTAAACCCAATATATTAAAGAAACATTTGAAAATCACCTCAAATGCTTCTGTTCTGCATAAGCCCCTGAAAGGAAGGTTTGAATTCTTTAGAAGGTGTTGAAAAAATTCATAGGGGCAATTATTACCATGAAGTCCTTTGGCGGGGATGATTCATTTTGAGTCAAATATAAAATAAATTTGTTGCCTTAAATTATACTCAGTCCTTAAATTCCACTCAGAACTCGCCCCACCCCCCGGCACATTGCAGAGTCTTATATACTTAATGCCAGTATTTGATGTATGTTGTTTTTTACCTCAACGTTTGATATTTGTTCCACTTGGACAGCTGACATGCAATAACATTAAGTATTTTACAGAGCTTGACCACTAGTGTGTCATAATGTTGAGTACTTGACAGTTTGGCATCAAATTCAGAGTGTGTGTTGCTTTGGACTGTACAAATTCATTTATAGAATTGGGTCTTGTGTCCTGTTAAAGTCAGCGTCACAGGTGGTGGAAATAAATGAAGAAAAGCTTCTCTAAGTGAACATGTCTCAGTGGGCTGCATACAAATAAAAGACAATCTGTTTCTTTACAACTGACATAAAATACATACTATATGATTCCTCCTCCCTCATATGAATCAACAGTCTTCTGGAGGCTCACGGGTAGCCAACATGGTATCTTCCAGATTTCCTGATCATTGGCCATGCTGACTGAGGCTGATGGGATTTGATGTCCAACATCATCTGAAAGGCACCAGGTTCTCCAACCCTGAGTTAGATTGTTATCAAATATAGGAAGATCATTATATTGTTCTGATACTGCAATCTTTGGTTTTAGAACCTTGGTGTTGGAGTCATTTCTTCATGGAACAATCTACTACTGCACTAGGCCCAGGCCACTAAGCTCAGCTTCTTCCACTGTTCCATCTCTCCAGAAAGGTGGGTTTTCCTTCACAAGGAGGTGGGCTCCTTTGCACTCAGAGATGAAGGCCAAGACTGATACTGAGATAACATTTCCCCATAGTGACAATGCGGAAAGGGAAAAGCATATTTGTTTTGCCCCTTCGGGAGTGACTTAACTCCAGTGGCATCTGCAGGGTTTATAAACTCTGACTCTATAGTTAGAGTTACATTGTATGAGAGCGATAGATATCTATTGGTTTTCTGATTGATTTCTTATTATGCAATACATATATATTTCAATGGAGGGAGAGGAACACATGCAAGAATAACATGAACCAGAGGGGGGAAATACCAGTAGCTAGATCTTTTTATCCTTTAAAGTTATTCAGTCTTTCAAAACCTCATCATTTTCTCAAGTTTCTTAATATCCGCTAGGGACTACAAATCACTTGTGAAAGAACAGAATTATCTGAAGCGCACTGCAATTGTATTTACTACTTGCTGTTCTGTATTCCAAAACACACATACAAGTAGATAGTAGAGTAAGATCAAGATCACTGGAAAAGTTTCTGCTTTAGTGTTTAAAGCTTCACCCTTGGGCTCTGATGCATCCAATTTCAAGAAAGATAATTTGGAAAAAGCAGCCGCAGCCGCAGCCGCAGCCGCAGACTGTGTGTGTGTGTGTACATCAATATGCATATATACATACATAAATTTTGTTTACATCGATTCTTGGAATGTTCTGTTTTTAAAGACAAAATGCAATAAAAAATGTATCCCTTAACTTATTCATTTAAGACTCATTGGAGGGAGAAAGAGCTAAATGTTAAAAAATCATGGGGCTGCTGCTGAAAATGGTAGATTTGTTGATTGATTAGATTTGTATACCTCCCTAAATCCATAGATCTCAGGGCAGTTTACAACGTAAAAGTAAAATATAGAAAACTCATAAGAAAAAGAACAAAAACAAACCAAAAATCCCCCTCCCACAACACATTTGAAAGGGCATCAGATGTCAGTCAGTCAAAGGCCTGGGTGAAGAGGAATGTTTTTGCCTGGTGACTAAAGGTGTGTAATGAAGGTGGCAGGTGACCCTCCCAGGAGAGAGCATTCCACAAGCAGGGAGCCACTGCAGAAAAGGCCCGTTCTCGTGTTGCCACCCTCCAGACCTCTCATGGAAGAGGCACACAAAGAAGGCCTCAGATGATCTTCGGGTCCAGGTAGGTCAAAACCAACTCTCAAAACTAATTGGCAGCCACTGCAGTCAGGCCAGGATTGGTGTAATATGTTCAAACCATCTTGCCCCAGTGAGCAACCCAGGCGCTGAATTCTGCACTAGCTTAAGTATCCAAACCATCTTCAGAGGAAGTCCTGCATGTAACACATCTCAGTAAGCTAATTTAGGGATTACCAGAGCATAAACAACGGTAGTTATGGGCACACCTGGGCCACCAGCCAAAGCTGATGGAAGGCAATCTGCATCACTGAGGCCACCTGAGCCTTAATGGATGCAGAAGTACCTCCAAGCTGCCTACCCACTCCTTCAGAGAGAGCGTAATCCCAACAAGAGTAGGCAACCTCCCAGCCATCCGGTCTGGGAAACTACCTACTGTTAGAATTCCTGCTCCATGATTGCAGTCATGGGATTGTTGTCTATCACATGACGGTACAGTGGTACCTCTGGTTACGTACGTAATTTGTTCCGGAGGTCCGTTCTTAACCTGAAACTGTTCTTAACCTGAAGCACCACTTTAGCTAATGGAGCCTCCTGCTGCCGCCGTGCCGCTGGAGCACGATTTCTGTTCTCATCCTGAAGCAAAGTTCTTAACCCGAGGTACTATTTCTGGGTTAGCGGAGTCTGTAACCTGAAGTGTATGTAACCTGAAGCGTATGTAACCCGAGATACCACTGTATATGTTTTGACTCCCACAGAGTGGGAAGTGACGGAGACAGGATGTTTGTGTTACTGTGTTCTGTGAAGTGGGACTTTTGTCTTTTCTTCTTTCTTTTTGCTGTGTGATGCTAGAGAGAGAGGGAACCATGTTGTAGTGCTCCATATGTGTTTATATGTAAATAAAGTAGATTAGCCAAAATGCTGAGTTGCTGAGGTCTGTTATGCAAACTGCAAAGACTCTGCGGATCCCTAAGTGTGTCGATTTCATCGGTCGCTGTGATGTTCGGGCTGAAGAAAGCTTCTGAAGCTCCCGAACGATTGACCAGGAGGGAGAGAACATGCCAGTCGGGCATGTGTCTCTGCCAGGGTCCTACTCGAGTGTCTCAATCTTATCTGGATGGAGTTTCAGTTTGTTGGCTCTCATCCTCTCCATTATCGAGGCAAGACAAACATCCACTGCCCACCTGTAGATGTAAAGAAGTAGTAGAGCTGTGTGTCATCAGAATATCCATCCTCCTAGATTAGGAATGTCTGCACTGACTGATAGCAACTGTCCAGAGTTTCAGGAGACTTTCTTAAGCCTCCCTAGAGATGCCAGGAATTGAACGTGGGACCTTTCTATACAAAAGGCATGTGCTCCAGCAGTAAGCTATTGGCCTTTCTCTACCCACACTCCACAATATATTTATTAGCTGGGGGGGGGGCAGTAAACTCACAGCTGTAAAATGATGTCAAGATATATTTGTTGAATTATTATTAAATTATTATTTATTCTAACCTTTCTTCCAAAGCAGCTCAGGGTGGCAACAAGTAATAAAACAATCTAAAAAAATAAAAAGAAAAACACCTTGCAAGAAATTCAAATACAAATGCAGACTGGGAAAGATCTCAACTTAAAAGTCTTGTTGAAAAAGGATAGACTTAGGGATTGAAAAGACAACAGAAATGGTGCATTCAAAGAGAGGGAATTCCAAAAGGCAGAGGGAGAACCTGAGCACAGGTCTGTCATTTTCTGGGGCAGATCTGCTTGCATCTGCTAGTGTTAATTCTGCCTTCAGTCTTTCATCTTTCTATTTTTGGATGTCCATTATTTTAAAAAGGTTTTTCTTTCATTTGTAGAAACACTAGGTCCAGTTAACGACATTTCTTTCATTTATAGGTCAAACGAGGAGAAGAGAAATCCACAACAGTAAACAGAGGGAGCCGTGATCTGGATTACAGTCATGATGTGGGAGGTTAATCCTTCTCCCATTTTCTAGCTAAAACTGCCTGCTGTTCCAAAGTTCCTAGTTGCACTAGGATACATACATATATACATACATACATGGGCACTGATGTATTTTACCTCATGGGGCAAAAAGGAAATAAAAGCTTTGGTGTAACAAATTTACCAGGAAAACAGTGTGGAGGACTGGGAGTTTAATCCCACTGATCCAGACTAGGAAACAAACATACATACATAGTATCTACTTTTTCTCTATTTCAATGGGGCTGCCACCCAGTTAAGTGCAAATACAATTGTGGTCACAGCACAAGCTTTTTTATTTTTACACAGCCTTTTTATGTTTACACATAAATCTTGAATCTGAGGCTCCAATACTTTGGCCACCTCATGAGAAGAGAAGATTCCTGGGAAAGACCCTGAAGTTGGGAAAGATTGAGGGCACAAGGAGAAGGGGACGACAGAGGACAAGATGGTTGGACAGTGTTCTCAAAGCTACCAACATGAGTTTAACCAAACTGTGGGAGGCAGTGGAAGACAGGAGTGCCTGGCGTGCTCTGGTCCATGGGGTCACAAAGAGTCGGACACGACTAAATGACTAAACAACAACAATTCTCAATCACTTCAGAGGGACTTACTCCTAAGTAAATTACACAGGATTGCATCTCTAGGATAATCTCCTTGTACATCACATTGCACAATGCCAGAGACATCAGCTAAAGTACTTCTTTCAATACAATTATTATTTTCACAAATTAAGTTGTTGCTAAAATATATCTTAAAGATGTGAGGCAAGGACTGCCAGCATTTTCCAAGAAAGTCTAAAGGTTTGGAATTATTGGGCACATGCAATATTCATCATAAAGGAAATTAATAGACTGTGAAGTTAATATCACTGTAAAAAGGGCATAGTACCATTCATAAGTAAAATACATATTAGAATATGAGCAGCTAGCATGATGACACCAGTATATCCAAATTAACTGAAATTAAATTCATCTAATGTTAGCTATGATAGGGTTTAATTTAATTTTAGATCATCTGAATATACTGGTAGCATATGTTGCCTACTAATCACAGAGAACATTATCTACCTAAAGCTGGGGAAAAGTATCTAAGATGGATGCCAGACTGGAATCTTTGCCTATTTATTTTTGTGGGGAAAGGAAAATCACTGTACCCACATGCCAGTATGACATCTCTGATCTTTAAAACAAGATTTCAAGAAACTCACAGACTTCACCTGGCACTCATGAATCCATCTGCAGTTTCCTTGTGCCATATCACCATGGAGTTCTGAGCCTCTATAACATGCCCTCCGAGCAATGCAGGAGCTGCTTTCTCATGGATCCAGTTCTAGATCAGGCCCACCTAACCCAGCATCCTGTGGCCAAGTCCACAAGTAGGATCCAAGTACAATAGCCCTCTCCCCACTTACGATTTGCAACAAATGTTATTTGGAGGCACACTGAAAGTGGAGGCAGAACATAGCCATTGCAGCCCATAGTCATTGATAGGTTTATCTCCCATGAGTTCATTGAATCCTTTTTCAAAGCAAAGGGGTATGTGTGATTCATGAAGGCCAATCTGATGGGAAACCCACACAGTGTCAGCCCTGGCTGCTTCCTATTCATGCTTTCCCCACTCTCCACCATCCTCCCTTTGCAAGCAGCCCCAGTGCTGCTGCAGGAATGTGCAAAGGGCCCTAGGAACAGTGCAAAGATTGCTTACCATAACTCGGACGGTGGCAGCAATTGTGACCTGGCATAGTTGCCAGGGGACGAGAGAGGAGAAGCAAACAGTGTGTGTGGCCAGCCGACATCACCATCAGCCATGGCCGGCTGCATCAAAATGGGCAGCCCACCATTTTCTGTGGGGTTTGCCAGCTGGGCATAAAAGCCAGCTATGCTTCCAACAGACAACACAGTCAGGAAGCGGGACAGTCTCACTGCTGTGCAACAAAGTGCAGAGCTCAGTGGAGTGGGAGGCCAACCAACCAGAAGAGTCTCTGAGGTAGACTTGCCTTGTCAGCGTCCAAAGCCAGGTCCAGTCCTAGGGTCAGGTGAACAGCAATCCACATGGTCAGACAGTCCAGGGGTTAGGGAAACAGATGATCACGGGTCAAGATGAACAACAAGGTAGGGCCAGGAACTACTAGCCTTGCTACCAGCACCTGGCTGCTGCTGGAAGCTCTGCTTAAGAAGTCTGAATCCAGCTGGTTCTCATCAGTGCCTTCTCGTTTGTGTCTCTGAAGGCTGATCAGCTGCAGGTGGAGTCACTTTTCCTTCTTTTCCTTCAGGCTGCTGTTCAGCAGGCAAAGCTGACTCCTGGCTCATGACAGCAGTCATCCCACCTGCCCACCCTGCATGTTGTGGCTGCCCAGAGGTAAGTGGGCCATGCACATATATGGCCTTTCTGTGGAATTATTCAGTTGCCATATTTGGGGCCAAGGAGGAATTTGCCTGCAGACATATTAGGCCTGTCGGGGGGGGGGGGCTTCTCATAGCAACCATCACAACTTTGGCGGAAAAAGGCAATGGATTGGATCCTTAGTCTATGGGTAGGTAGGTGCCCCACCCCCCAAAATCTTGGTGTCCTGGTAGGATGTGTCCTGGTAGGATTTTAGAAGAGAGCCCAAGAGTTGCATTTCCTTGAGAGCAATCTTTGGGGGCCACATACCACAGGCAAGCATGGAGGGAGGCAAGCATTCAAGTCAGAGAACCTCATGCACATTTTTCCATCATTCTGCCTGGAACAGTGGCAGACCTTGGCATCTCCAATTTCAGTGGTGCCATGTGCCACATCAAATTTTGGTGCCCCCTGACCTCTCATGCTCCATTCTAAATAATAGCTGTGACATCCCCTGCAGCACCCCCAAAGCTCCGAATCCAGTACACCAAACCAGTCACGCTCCCCTAAATCTGCCTCTATCTGGGGAAAAGGTATTATCACAGTTCAAGAACACAATATGGCCAGTTAACCCACTTGAGAGTGTGGAGCAAGGTCAATGAAAGGTGTGGCCTAGAGAGAGGGTTATGGCCTATGGGGTGGACATGGCTTGAACATAGTTCCAAGGACAAGATATAGCAGCCTGACATGTCAAAGTAGGCCTCCATATCTAAGGTTCCCCACTCCTGATTTAGGAGGCTCTGTGGGTTTTTATAATGACACACAATTGAGTTATCTCCAGTTACCTACTGGAGATAATAGCTAAGCTATGTCCAGTCATCTATCTTCCATCATCCTCATCATTTCACAGTCAGTTTTCTGTGCCACCCATCACAATCCTGATTGTTGCTGTGGCGTTTGCCCTCCTAGGTGTGTTGTATCATACTGGGTCATAAGGAAAGGGTTAACTAAGTGTAAAATGACTAACCAATAGGAACCCAAGGGGAGGAGTTAGAGTAGTTAAGAAGTCAGTCTGGAGTTAGAGAAGAGAGAGAGAGAGAGGCTAAGTCTGTGGGTTGGGCTAGTTTGATGTGAGAGAGTGAGAGAATCTGTTAAGAGGAGTCAGTTAAACAGTTGGGATAATCAGTTAGACGGTATTAGGAAGGTATAGGCTGGTAAAGAAACTAAGGTTAAGAAACTGACAAGAAAAATTATCTGAAACCATAAACTTGTTAATGCTTAGAAAATAAACTTGTTTATTTGGTTTAATGTTAACAATTGTCTGGACTCAGTGTGTACCCGAGAGAAACGGGTTGGTGGCAGCAGGGAAGTGATCACAGTGGTGGCACAAGGATCAATAGACCGTCAAATGTCCGGGGACCCTGTGTGATCGCCCATAGTTGCCTTTCCAGACATTCTGGTGAACATATGGCCAAGATTATATCACTTATACAATGTCATGCGTAGGGTCCTCAAGCAGAACGCTGCATGTTTCTGTGTCATTATAGCAGGGCAAATCAGTAATTGTGCAGAAGTATTGAAGTCGGGGTGATTATATTGCATGGAAGTTCCCAGCAACTCCCTTTACCCCCTTTGTAAATCTTTTTTTAGCTGGCAGTGGCTGATAGAGTTTAAACTTCTGCCAGCAAAGAATGGTTGGTTAGCCATCCTTATCATTCTTCATTACTGACTGCATTTGGCTAAACACTCTACGGGTGTCTTTTGCTAAATCCAAGGTATCAGATTTTATTCAGCTCAATAAGTAATACCTGACACGGCAGCAAGCTCTAGCAATCATCATAGCAAGATCCTTAAAATGAGAAATAAACAGCAATTGTTCTGTATAAGACACATTTTTGGAAATGCAACGACTTAGATTTGTTTCCATCTGATCGTTCTTTCATTTTTTCAGATATTTTTTTTTGTCACTCTTTGGAATTTGTAAAACTTGCAAGATGGATCGATTTGGCTCCTTGGTCTGCAAAGCCGGTGGGGATTTATCTAGCCCCTCAAGACACCTTCTGCCCCCCACCTCAGCTAAGCTGTCTGCTTGCCTTTAGCCATCTCACAACTATTGCTTGATTAAAGCCATAAAGAACAGCTAAGTTTTATGATTCTTAGCAATGTCAGGGCTTTGGGATGTGAATAAAATATGAGACAGACTCAGTGAATGTTTCTGTCGGGTGATACATTTCTCAAATCACTTGGACTATGCACAGGGAGCCATAGTTTAAATTATGTTCTGTCAATATGTCTGTTTTATGGATGCTTATGCCTACATTTAATATGTGTCTTTAGAATACAAATACCAGTTGCAACTGCTGTTGCCGTTTGAAGCAGATTTGGTTTTACTACCATAAGAATAATGTTGACTAGGAAAGTCACCAGAGCTTATTCTGTTTTCCTTTATTTCCCTTTATTTTCAGCAGAGGAAATGCTGAGGGCTTGGTACACTTCAAAATTTTACTTAATTTTCAGACCACTGCATGTGAACCAAAAACAACAGGGGCATGCTTCCTCTTTTTTGGGGGGGGGGGACACACATTAATGGGATTACTGCTTCCTTTTGTGCATTTTTCCCCTAGATGCCGTAATTTGGATCTTGTTTTTTAGAATTTAGCTGTCTGGAATGGATGTTAAAAACCCACCATTTTTCTAATCCTGGGAGACATTTATCAGCCAATAAATATTTCTTCTGTGCTGGAATGATTTCATACCAACTGGAGGAAATGCTGCTCTTCCTTTCGCTGATGGAACTGCAGAGCAACCAATGATCTATATAGAGTTTTGCAAGGTTTTGTTGGCATGCAACCTCAGGAAGGATGTGACCATTCATGCTTCTCCCAGGGGATAGTTGGGAGGCACAGGGATGACAGCAAGACTATTCATCATATACAGGAATTAGGGACATTCTTATTCCAAAATGCATAATCTTTCCAAATCCCTAAATCTACAGGGAAAGACTTTCATTTATTGTTGTGCACATTTGTTTACTCCTGTCTGCAGCACATCGTGAAGCCTACAACCTGCTTCTGCTGATGTAAATGGCAATGTCCCCATACCTATTCAAGAGAACTAGGCAAACCCCATGGTAACAGGCCAACTGAATGGAAGGCACCATACTTCTTCATAATGGTGGGAAGTCCCACTTCTGTAAACACACATGGGAATTATAGCGTCCTATCCTTGGATAACCCCTGTCTTGACTACCCTAGAATAACTGACACCAGCAGCAGTGCAGCACTGTAGTAATCCTGAATTATGACTGTCTATAAGTGCCTAACTCTGGCTGCTGTGGGCATCTTGAACCCCCATATTCTTCTTTGCCTAAGCACCTTCATAATTTTGTGGCATTTGAGCCATGCCGCATCCATTGCCAGGGAAGAAATTTAAACCTGGCAACAATGAATAACTAGAAACCTGTTCCAGTTTCTGCTCAGCACATCCTTAGCTATGAGTCATCTTTCCCAAGTCTTTTAGAGTACACTGCAGTTGTAGTCCTCTAGGCATTTGCTCAGGAGATAGCCCCTTCAAAAGCTGCTGCTACACTAGCTCAAACCAGTACATGGAGGATTGCAGCCATTGGTCATAATCCAACAAAAGAATGCCTGCATAAAGACAAGATTTCTCTTAGTCAGCTAGAAAATGGCTTGTGCCTTCACTTACTAACAACAGGGCCAGGCTACAAATGTAGTTCATTGGATCATAGCATAAATTCTTAATTTTCTTCATGCATAAAGGGGTGTGCATATGTGTTTCAGCAGCTCTTGCTTTATTTATTTTGATTGCACATATTTCCTTGCATTTTATTTCCTACTGGCTGACTTTCTTTTATCACTATAGTCCTTGTTTATCTTCAGGTAGTAAACATGGAAGCCGGGGAAGAGGAGGAGAAATCAATAATCCATTTGCCTTAGGCTTTTCAGCATCTTAAATCCGTCTATTCTGATTCAACAAACTTGAACCGTGGGGCAAGGGAAAACTGGACAGGAACATGCAGATTTTCCATTTTCCATGATCTCCTTCCCTATTCTGAGGCAGGGAACTGGGAGAAGCAGGATTCAAGTCCACCCACCACATGCTAGGATCCTAACCCAGATACCACTACCATCCCTAAAAATGTGTTTCTTAAGCACCCCAGTGGGTGGTGGCCAAAGGACCTGAAAGGCTGAAAACTGGAAAGATTTGTTTTAAGGACATCACAAGAAGACCAGTGAATGCATTTCAGTTTATGAAGATATGAGTATAATGATATCAAAGAGAAATCAACAACATGTTGGATGAATTTCAGGGATGAATTTCGGGGAAGGGAAAAATAAGCAACAGCGTAAGCAAATAATCATAACATGGAAAAACATAATATTAAATATGCAGCTTAACTATTACATTTAACACTAGTCAGAGGGACAATAGTCAGCTTAACTTTTACAACAATAATTATAGCATGCAAAACTAATGATAATGTTAAATATTATGCAATTCTATTTTTATTTGCCTCCTGAAACTTCTACCAGTCCAAACTAGTTAAAAACTTAGCTGTGTTCCAGCTATATAGTAATTTATCCTAAATATTAAAAAAGAGGAAAACAAGAATATAATACTAACCTATCTAAGCAGGCATTTCAAGGAACCAATTTTTGTGGGTTCAGGAAATTGCTGAGAGACAAAGGCAGGATCCTATGAATAGGATCCAGGGGCAAGAAAGGTTTCTGGTTTTTTCACACACAAAATCCAGAAGCCTTTTTGTTAGGTATTTTAGGACAAGAAATGCCAAAGAAAAAGTGGACATTATTTATGTACGCTACTACAGCAGCAAGAACTCTAATAGCACAAAATTGGAAGACTGGAGAAATACCATCTAAAGAACAATGGCAAGAAAAATTGATGAACTATGCAGAATTGGCAAAGTTAACAGACAAACTGCATGGAAAGGACAACAGTGACTTTGGAAAAGAATGGGAACCTTTTACAACATACTTGAAGAAGAAGAAACATGGACTTGTTGGCAGGATTTAAATGAACATTTACAACTTTATTTACAGAGAACAAGAAATATAATTAGTGATAACAGAACATTATGTATAAACAGCAGAATGTAACATTTGGTGTAATAAACCAGAAATAGAAGTTGGGAGAAGTCAACAAGGAGGGGGGAAATAGAAAATGGATGTTACATGATGATATTGAATATCTGCTATGAGAAAAGAGAATCAATAAAAATTATTTAAAAGAAAGAAAGAAAGATTTCTGGGAGCAGGAGGTGATGACGTATACAGTAAACTGAAGCTGGGAATAAGCAAAAACCAAAAGTCGTTCAAAACTGTTTATGGGCCAAATCCCCAGGAGCTTCAGAGTGTTAGAAGAAAGACAACAAACAGCTTCAAAACCGAAGAAAAGACAAGTTCAAAGGAAAAATTCTGTTCTTCTCTAAAACAGAAAGCAAGAAGGCAAATGGGCTCAAAATGCCTCAAAACAAGCAAAAATGTATTCAAAAAATGGAGCTAAGCAAAAATAAAGAAGTGAGCCCTAGCACTCTGAGCAGTCCCTTTTCATCCACAATGACACCCTCAAATTTCTGCGTAATGAATTATCATTTTCTCTCACTAAAAATTCAATTCTGTATTGGTAAATGAAAGGCTACAGGAAAACACTTGGAGAAAGCGTCTTCCATTGTTTGGGGGGGTTGACATGACTCAAGCTTTGTCATGGGGACTCACAAAGGTCACCCGGCACTGCACCGCAACATCCCACTAATCAAATTCAGGACGCTCATTTTTTGGTCTTGCCCTCACTTGTCTTTTGGTCCAGCTGACTCGCATCACAGCACGAGACACCCCCCCCCCTTCATAGCATCTTTTTTCCTGCTGGGAAAGCTTCCATCAGGTATGTTGCTTATCTTAGCTCAGGCATGGCCAAACTTGGCCCTCCAGATGTTTTGGGACTACAATTCCCTGACCACTGGTCCTGTTAGCTAGGGATTATGGGAGTTGTAATCCCAAAACATCTGGAGGGCCAAGTTTGGCCATGCCTGTGACTTAGCTCAACTAGGGCCTTGTCAGCATTTCTTCTTCTCCTATTCCAAACTCCCAGGGAGGGAGAGGCATTCAGGCCAACTTGAAAGTCACGTGTGCGTTCCTCATAATTTTTGCGAGTGCTTTTCCCTATTAACGGAGATGCCATACATCCCATTTCTATTTGAAGGTGAAGCCTTCTAATTGCATCTTGCATTTCATAACATGTCTTTTAATTCCATGTCTCCCCAGCAGATATCCTTTACCTATGAGATGTAATGCTGCTTCAACCTTCCTTTTTTAATTAGCTAGTCTGAGCAAGGTTGCTTCATTACTTAGGCTGCCATTATAAATGCTTTCTTTTGCACAGATTTCTTGTGTAATGGTCTTTCCCCAGCCTCCCTCTTTTCATCTGACAGAATAGCCCCTAGATTTTCCTCTTGTTCTCATAACCATTTACACACACACACACTTTATAAAGCATAATAACCCAGAAAACTCATTTTTAAAAACCTGCTTTTAGCCCTTCCAGTTAATCAATATTAGAAAGCATAGTCAGCTTAGGTGGGGCGGGGTGGGGAGGGATCAGACAATAATTATATGCAAAAATGTCAGCTTCTCATTCATCACTTTAAGCAGTTGTCTGGCTACAGGAAAGAAGTATGTACCTCAGGTTTGATGCCGAAACATTGTTTTTGACACATACCCATTAGCTTGGCTGAATTGAAGAAGGTTTTTTGCTTTATAGCAAAATGTTGCCACTGTTAGCAGAAAGTGACCTATTCTATCAGCTGTTTCTCAGCATAATTGTTCCACGGTTGACAAATGATTTTGCAGACTGTGAGAATGATGCTTTATTATCTTCCTGTGGCAGAGGCACTTCACTAATATTTAAAACTGAAATAAGGCAATGGTTTCTGTATTTTGGGAGGGAGGAGGCTATAAGAATTTGTGAGGAAGATGCTTGATGAATGTTCTTGATATGATTAATAAAGCTGCCATTATTTGAACACCTGGCAAGATCAGATTAGCACTGTGCTACAGGTCTCAGAGTCTAATTAAGTTGTAATTTTGTCTGAAACTTTTTTTAATATTGTGTTTTAATGTTGTGCCCCGCCCTGGAACCTTCAGGTGAAGGGCAGGTAATAAATTCCCATTAATAATAATAACAATAATAATTGGAGACCACAATGAGGTACAATTTTTGAGGCCACTCTGGCATGGCAAATATATGCAGGCATTTGTCTTTTAAATACCCGGCAGCTTCAAACAGAATGTCTATCAACATCATCATTTGATAGGGATGAGCAGGTTCAGTTGTTTCACTAGGAAGCCTAAATGGGCCCCAGGTATTTCAGCTGCTGGAGGGTGGGGGGGGGGTTGTAACCAACGGATCTCTGAGGAACAGAACAGCAGCATCAAAGCCCTCAGGAAACCCTCCTACCACACACAATTATAGCAACTCAATTGGGGAATAATTTTAGGGGGGGAGGGGAATTAGGACCAGCAAGCAACTCCTGTGCCTTTAACCAAAAGCTGCTATGGGGGGAAACACAATATGAAGTGTATAATAATAATACTACTACTAATAATAATAATAATAATAGCCTTTCTCTGTCTTTAACAAATCTTTGGGTTTTTTTATAATTTAATCCTATAGCGTATAAGAATTAAGAACTATAGAAAGATAATACAACTGTATAAAAATAAAAATCAGACACACAGACACAAGAGACAAATTGGGATTGTTTCATTCAGCATGCCTGTAAAGTATTATTACTAATTTTGGTGTTAAGGGGTAGTAACATTTTTTAAAAGATTTGTTTTATTTATGAATATCAGAATGTTGTCCTCAAGGTCTTATGATATTATCACTTAAAGCTGAAAAGTAACTAAGAATTCCAAATAGTAGCATAGTATCATATTTCAAAGTAGTCATTTTAACATTTTTATCATCATTAGTATATAAATTAATTTTTTGTCATGTAGTTGAAAATGAATCATTTGATTGTCCTCCAGCGTACCTTCTTTTGGGGGTTAATTTCTCTGCTATGGCCCAGATATGACTATACCATAAATCCTGATTCAACCCCTCTAAATATCTTCAATTTTTATATTTATTTTTGCAATAACGATCTTGGCAGTTGACAGTAAAAACAGAATCAATTTTTCATCCAAACCACCATTATTTGATCCACCACATACCTCCAGTAATGCTATTGAAGGGATTGTTGTCCTCACCATCTTTGGATTGAGGAGAGGAATTAAGAGACATGGAAGGAAAAAAGCTTAAGGTAACAAGCTTGTCTTGTTTGTTTGCTTCCAGTGTAACTGACTCCTCCCAGTAGCTTAGGTACGCAGGGATGGGGAGGCGGTCTGCGGGGGGGGGCATCAGGCACCATGGGGGTATTTAATGTTTTACCTTGGCTGCTGTGCATCGTGGGCTGTGTTTCTGGGTGGCAGGGGAAGTTGGCTCCCCCATGTAGGTCTGCAAATTAAGTTCCATTATCATCATCACCTCTCCTTTGTAGCTTCAGCCTCAACCAACACTGTTGGCCCCTCCCCGTCCAGCTATATGTCATTCAACGTTTGTTTAAAGATTCAAGCCTGCAGCATTTATCTTCTTTAGGTAGGCAAGCAATAAAGAATCCTCTATTCATGAAGTGCTTTCCATGACAACATTGATGTTGCACCAGCATCCGCCAAAGTAAGCAAAGAAAGTGTGAAGGGCCAACACAGTTCCCAGAATCGTCAATCATCAGATGATGAGCCAGGAAGCCCTGATCCCTGATTGGCCATATTTCCCATGATCCTCAGGATCCTTAGGTACTGCCATGACTGCTCAGCAAGATCCATTCAGTATAAGAGGAAGAAGAAAAGGAGTAACTCATACTTTGTGGGGAGTTTGGGTGCAGTGGCGTAGCGTGGGGGGTGCCAGGGGTGCCGGCCGCACCGGGCGCAACATTTTGGGGGGCGCGTTTGGCCGGCCCCCCTCGAGGAAGCGGGAACCTCTCCAAGGCACAGCGTGCCGTCGGTAGAGGAAAAAAGCCGCGCAGCAGCAGCAGCAGCAGCAAAGTCGGGAGGAGGAGGAGGTGGAGCGAGCCTGCTAATTCCTTGCTGGGAATTAAGCAGCTGAAGACTCTCTCCACTGGCCGCCTGGGTAGTGAGCCGAGCCGAGCAGGGAGTCTGGCGAGGGGGTGGGAAGAGACTTTTCCCCCTTTTTTCCACCTCGCCTGGTCAAAAAGGAGAGCGGAGTCTCCTCAGGGCGCCCTCAGGCAGGGCAGGGAAAGGCAAGCAGAGCGAGGAGGAGAGAGGGGGGAGGGGGGGAGCAGCCAGGAAACGCCGCGGTGTGGAGGAGGAATCAATTTAGGAGAGAAAGCGAAAAGCCTTGGAGAAAGGGGGAAAAGGAAAGAAAAGAGGCAGCTCCAGGAGAGCGCGGGGGAAAGAGAAGCCTCGCTGCTGCTGCTTGGGAGAGTAAATTACTGTACTTGCCTTGCCCCGGGTTAGGGGGCGCAAATTACTTGCCTTGCCCCGGGTTAGGGGGCGCAAATTACTTGCCTTGCCCCGGGTGCTGATAACCCACGCTACGCCGCTGTTTGGGTGTGTGTGTGTGTGTGTGTGTGTGTTTCTGATGACATTTTTCCATGCATTAACTTGCATGCAAGTTGGAATCACTGGGGGAATCTAGAGAAAATGATCTCCACTGAAACATTTTCTACTTTCTAAATAATTTTGCGACTTACACATCAAAAGCACTCTTGTGATTATGCATATCTCATAAGAGCCATAAAGTGAATAAGAATTGTAACTATAACATATTTGGATCCTGCTTACATCTACCATTATAATGAGCAATTCTGAGGGAAGTGATGATCTTTCTCTTGAAGGGCAAGAGTCACCATAATTTTCCTTTGAGAGAAGGAACCGTAAGATAGCTCGATGTAAGGTCAAGAGTGGAGACTGTACCTGCAACCATCATTATCTTGCACTGCTATCTGTAGGCCACATCCTGCACTCTGTGGTTCAGAAATTTTTCACTGAAATAATAACAGACTGGGATATCAATACTTTGGCTAGCATTACAGTTCTTTTAGACAAACTTTTGAATTTTAGTTTTCTACTGAATATATATATATCTATTCAAATCTTCCAGTGACACAGCCCATCTTTTTAAATTAAAAATGTGATTTATTTATTTTATTAACTAATGCACAATCGCCACAATTCTGGCAACTTGTGCTGGCAACAGGAACACCAATGTACATGCAAATTGTCATGTTTTGTGCTGATTCTGATCCATTAAATGTATAGTCTGCATCTGTCATGTCTGGCATAGAGGACTTTAGAACACAGAACCCCTTTTCCATGCAAGAGCTTAGGGCCATTCCCAATGGCTACGCTCTAATAGAGCTAGTAAAGGTAAAGGGACCCTTGACCATTAGGTCCAGTCGTGACCGACTCTGGGGTTGCGGTGCTCATCTCGCTTTATTGGCCAAGGGAGCCGGCGTACAGCTTCCGGGTCATGTGGCCAGCATGACTAAGCTGCTTCTGGCGAACCAGAGCAGCGCACAGAAACACCGTTTACCTTCCCGACAGAGCGGTACCTATTTATCTACTTGCACTTTGATGTGCTTTCAAACTGCTAGGTGGGCAGGAGCAGGGACCGAGCAACGGGAGCTCACCCTGTTGCTGGGATTCGAACCGCCGACCTTGTGATCGGCAAGTCCTACACACCTAATATTTCTCTGGTATTCCTTACCAAGAAGTAGGAACTTAAGTATTCAATGCTGAGCCTGTTTGCTCCCGTAGAAAGTATAAACTGCAAATATTCAATAGCTGACAAGTGAATCAACTGTGCAGATATTATAGCCTGTAATAGTGTACATAAATGAAAAACTGCATCCACATGCCTCAACCTCAGCTGGTCTAAATATTATTTCAAAAGGGTATTTAATTTTTGGCTACTGCTACAAACTGACTGTAAATTGAATTTTATATTAATCACATCATACTATTTTTTTTATTTGTTACATGTTTGTAAGCTGCGTAGGTCCTTGCCAGGCCTTTTCTTCAGCCACAACTTGCCGGAACTCAGTTCTGGCACCTTTCAGGTGAGCACCATTGCCTGCCATTATAAGAAAACAAGGGAGATGTTCACGGTGAGTTCCAACACCTCTTTTTCTAGAAAAATAGCACTGGTCCCTGCCCTATCATGGCCTAAAAACCATTTAAATCAGTACAAATAAATAAATAAGCCTAGTTATCTCTGCATCTGTTCCTAAGTAGGCAAGGAATTGTGCACACAAACAAGTACTGTGTGCACAATTCCACTGATCTGCTGCCTGGAACCTGGTGCAAAGTTGGGCTCCTATTTATCAGTTTTTCAGGAGAGAGACCAAATGATGGATCCTTTTGCTTCTTTTGTTCCACCAAGCAGCTGATCGGTGCTAGTCTTGTTTCCCTTAAAGGGCTACATACTGTATGGGTAGCCCCAACTACTGTTCTTACAGAATTTGCCAGTGATGGAGCATAGAAAGCTGCTGTATACCAGATCAGTGTTTTCTTTGTTTCATCCAACTCTGACCGGCAGCATCTCTCTAGAGCCTTGGGCAAAGGTCTTACAAATCTACCCCATTCGTTTTATTTTGACTTTGCCCAGAATGCTAGCCTAGGACCAGAGGCTGTGATGTGACAGCCAGCTCTTGCTGTTTTGCCAGGACAGCTCAGAGGATTGCCACTCAGTGCTTCTTAATGTCAATAATACAGATCTCACATCACCTGACGGAATAGTGGAATGATCTTCAATTCACCATGCCACAGCTTGGGATAGTGCCAAGAGCCTGTCAGTAACCAAGCCTGTTTTAATTTGAGAACATGCTTGTCGGCACAATGTTGCTTTAAGCATATATTGCTTTATTTTATTTTTATTTCTTAAAAAACCCAGTAATTTGTTTTTCTACTTGCGAAGAACTGAGAAGAACTTGTTGATTCCTGGGGCTTTGGTAAGCAGCATGCCAATGTAACTTTCCTAATTCAGGATTTTGCTAAGGCTGCTATTAAAGTGGAGCCTGACAGCACTGCTAAGCCCTTAAGAGCTTCATGACCTGCGTTTTCCAGTTAAGTGCACTGTGTACTTGAAAGTGTTGAACAGCCAGCTGGAAAATGTGAGAAATGAGCTATCTATTATTGTGATGCTTTTGGCTGTTATAATTTATTTTAATGCAATGCATTTTTATCCTGCCTTTATGCCAAAAGAACACAAGGCAGCATATATGAGAGTTCCATATGTTATCCCCAGAAGCACTCTGTGTGGGTGGGTTACAATAACATAGCAGAAGTGGCTGAAGATCACCTAGCTAACTTTATAACTATAATAATAATAATAATAATATAATAATAATAATAATTTATTATTTATACCCCGCCTATTTGGCTGGGTTTCCCCAGCCACTCTGGGCGGCTTCCAACAGAATATTAAAATACAATAGTCTATTAAACATTAAAAACTTCCCTAAACAGAGCTGCCTTCAGATGTCTTCTAAAAGTCTGGTAGTTGTTTTTCTCTTTGACATCTGGTGGGAGGGCGTTCCACAGGGTGGGTGCCACTACCGAGAAGGCCCTCTGCCTGGTTCCCTGTAACTTGGCTTCTCGCAGCGAGGGAACTGCCAGAAGGCCCTCGGCACTGGACCTCAGTGTCCGGGCAGAACGATGGGGGTGGAGGACTCTGACTGATCAAGGATTCAAGCCCAGTCCATGTCCACTTTTCTATTCACTATGCAACAGAGACTTTCCCGCCCTCTCCTGTTTTTAGTATCTGCTTAGCAGCCTTGAATCTCCTTGGAGAAATAGGCAGGGGAGATTTTTAAATATATATATAAATAAATAAAATGCTTGATAATCATGTCACTAAGGGCATTTTTCACACACAAAGTCTAAGGCAGTCTTCATTTTGTTTTGTCATGTGAATATAAAACCTGCATTGTTTTCTGCTCATTGTTATTGCACAAGACAGACAGACTCAAAGGCAATTTAAGTAAAGCATTGAAATCTTACAGGAAAGCTGCATTGTTCATCAACAAAATGTGCAAATGCACAACAACAGGATCTCCCCCTCCCCCATGTACACATTGCCAGCTTAAAACACAGCTAGGTCATTCTTCTCAATTTGGTTCAAAGCTGGTTTGTGGGGGGAGGGAATGCAACAAAATGCAGTATTTCTTAAGAAATGACAGGCTAGCTATTGAGTAGATGTTGATTATGATTATTGTCATAAGTACACCACTTCCCAAACCAGCAGTGGGATGCTTAGTTGGAGTGTGTACACAGCTTTCAAATGGTATGCCTGCCTAGTTAAAACTGTTCTGAAACAGGCAGCACTCATCTTAAAGCAACAATGAAGAACCTGTGACTCCCTAGTTGTTGTAGGACACTTAGCTCCTATCAGCCCCAACCACCATGGCCAATGATCAGAGATGATTGAAGATGTGGTACAACGAGATCTGGAGGCTCCCCATCCTTAAAGTGAAGTAAAGCATGAAAAAGAAAATCTGGTTCACAGTTTAGTGGTACTCATGTATTCAACATTGTCATTGGAGACGCAAAGACCTCTCTGATTCAGAGCGCCTTTTATCAGAAGTGACTTGCTGAGTAGAGATGAACCAGTATGCTTGCTTCCTGTCAGGCGGTCAGTATTGTTTACTGACTGGAAGAGGGGCAAGACTTGGGTGGCATCAGCATAAAGCTTTAGATAATATTGTTTTGTTTATCTCTTTATGGATCTATTGCAGTGGGTGTTGATGATGTGCACTGCTCAGTAGTCCCTGCAATAGTGTTTTGGGTTGGGTTGAAGGATAAGAAGAGCAAACTCACTCTCCACCCATTAGTCTTAACTTCATTGTCACGTCCCCTCTGGAGCCTTACCAGGACTCTCTCACTTTTATTAAGACATGCTGGGTAAATACATTCTAAAAGATTGAGGCCCACATCCCAGAGCTCTAGGGACATGCTTCTGACCTCCCCAATATTTCTCATCCAGAACACTCCATTGACATGTTGGGCAAAGGGATTCTATGGAAGCCTTGCACTGCATCCCCAAAGCTCTAAGAACATTGTGTCAATGTCTCTTGGATCTGATCAATCTGCTCTGCTAGGAACTTGTGGAAAACACAAGTGGGCAGCAGATCTTCCTCAATCTTCCTCTTCTCACCAAGTTCCCCGTTTATTCTAAATTTTCAGGTCTTTCTGCGAGGAAGAATCTCATTGAATATCATTTTTGCTGGTACTGCATATGGTATAAATCAGGATTTATGACAATCCAACCAAGATGTTGCTTTTCTGCCCCAAATCAGCCACTGTTGGTATATCAAAATAAATTAGTTTGAATATTGCACAGTATTAGATGGTATTTTATACTCTACCTCTACCTCCAAAAACATGTAGACATTTCTAACAGGTCGCTGCATATGGAAATCAAAACAATTTAGCACTATGCTATATTACTCCTGTTTCTCTGTGGATACTTGATGACTCCCTTATGCAGAGCACAAAAAATATGAATGATGTATGAGTTAGGGATTTATGGCCAGAAAAGTGGCTGTGTAAAAATAGCATCTCCTTTCGCAACCTTGTGTTCATCCAAAAATCAGACCTGCTTACTGTTCTGTTGCAAAGAGTTCCTTTCTCATTTGAACTCCCAATGGAACTGAATAGACAATGAATGACACTACAGCAGAGTGAACTTAATTCTTTTCTGACGGGCCCTTCGTTAGTTGAACTGCTGTTTTCCAGTTGCAAAATATATATTATTGATAATGGTGTATAAGCTAGAAAATAGCAGCACAGCTTGTGTTTCAAAACAAAAAGTGAATGCTGCAGCTACTACAGATACTTTTTGACATAACCAATCAAATCTGGTTTTACCTGACATTGTCATGTCAATAGCAAAACTGCATGAACATTTCTGCTCATTTTGAACCAAACTATTCCTGTAATTTCAGTTACCTAGAGAACACAGGGCAGTATTCATCTAAACAAAAATGTGAGTAGAATGACTTCTGCATGTGCAGTGGGATTTTTCCCCATCCCCTCCCCTTACACACCCATCCCACCATCACCAGATCTGTTCCAAAGTGTTGGGGGAACCCCCAGAACAGATTTGGGGGGCATGTGATGGGAGGAAAGGAGGAAAAGTCCCACAAAACGCTACTTAAAAGGTAAAGGGACACCTGACCATTAGGTCCAGTCGCGACTGACTCTGGGGCTGCAGCGCTCATCTCACTTTATTGGCCAAAGGAGCCGGCGTACAGCTCCCGGGTCATGTGGCCAGCAAGATTAAGCCGCTTCTGGCGAACCAGAGCAGCGCACGGAAACGCTGTTTACCTTCCTGCCGGAGTGGTACCTATTTATCTACTTGCACTTTGACATGCTTTTGAACTGCTAGGTTGGCAGGAGCAGGGACCGAGCAACAGGAGCTCACCCCGTCGCAGGGATTTGAACCGCTGACCTTCTGAGCGGCAAGTCCTAGGCTCTGTGGTTTAACCCACAGCGCCACCCATGTCTCAAAACGCTACTTAGTGCTACTCGAATTATTCATTAAACCTTGACTAGTTACCCATATCTAAATCCCTCATATTCATATAGTACGATGCCAATGCTATTATATTCAATTCTGTTTGTTTGTCTGACTGGTTTTCTTGGTTGACTAACACTGAATCAGTTCATTAGTTACCCAACAGCTACCCTATGCAAGCATGAAACATCAGTTAACAGTCAGGGGTCAGCAAACTTTTTCCACTGTCCCTCAGACCTTGTGGGGGGCCGAACTATATTTTGGGGAAAAATATGAACAAATGTCTTTGCTCCACAAATAACCCAGAGATGCATTTTAAATAAAAGCACACATTCTACTCATGTAAAAACACGCTGATTCCCGGATCATCCGCAGGCCGGATTGAGAAGGCAATTTGGCCGGATCCAGCCCCTGGGCCTTAGTTTACCTACCCATGAGTTAACTGGACTGTTCAGGTAAATACAATACTGCATTTTTCAAATACTTTTAAAATAAATATTCTTACAAAGTAAGCAAGCACAGGAGTGCTGAAGAAGTTTCCTTCCATGGATTACCTTGCTGGATGGATTGAGACCTAAACAGAGCAGATGCAGGTGCATGTCTGCACTGTGATGTGCCTTTGGGTGTGACTCAACTAATGAGCCTTCCAAGTACATTGTGAGAAATGAATATCTGTCTATATTGTGTTAATAAGAGGGGTGTTCACATGTTACATTCAATGAGTGTATAATCTGGGATGTGGCAGCTTTTTTTAATTACCCCTTCCTTCCCTTGAGAAGTAACACGATCAAAGGGTGATTTGACTTGAATATTCACTAGAGTGATTATTTTTTTTCCTTTTAAGATAATGACACCAGATATGTTTCAGCTCTAGAGAAACACCAGTCTAGCAAATTGGATTGCTTATCCCAACATAGTAAGAAAATCGGTAACCCAACTAAGTCATTCTCAGTGAAGACCCATGGATTGGATTTATTTTATTTTATTTTATTATTTTATTTCTATACCACTTTATATTTTTAATAAAAATCTCAAAGCGGTTTACAGCATATTAAATCAATCAATCAATAAAACAATAGCCAGGCGATGTCCCTCTGGCCTCATGAGGAGCCTCTTTTGTAGGACTGTGTGAGTGTGGGTGAGTGTATTTTAATAGTACAGTCTGAGTATAACGTAGTTGGATATCACACAGCTGGCATCAGACAGAGCAGTCCTTGGCTTTGAGGAGCCAGCACCACATCTGCAGCCCAGTCACTCAGGGCAGCTGTGGCAGAAGGTGGGGCAGCAAAGGAAATTCAGTGCAGTCCCTGCATCAACTCCAGGCTGGCTCAGCAACTGGACTAGATTTGGCACCGTGCCAGCTGTGAAAGCAGCCTGGCTCAGACCTGCCCACTCTGCAACCTCAGAATAGCCAGCTTTGGTGCTCATTTGGGGAGGACACCAGCACTGGGTCTTTTGACTACCCATACATTCAGTAACTGGCAGAAGCAAGAAGAACAATACCTCCATGCAATCCAAACAACCCAGCATAACTGGGGGGGGGGGGGGGGAGTGTACTACAACCTTAGCTACTTACCATTTCCAGAATCAATGCTATTCTTTTGATTGCACTTTTGTCCTTTCTAATGGTTTCAGGTTTTGTTTTGTTTTTTGAAATCACAGTAATCAATATATCTGCAAGAGCGTAAAACCCAATACAATGAACATGCTGTGCAGAATCACCAGTTCAAACAGCTATATCTGCACATATCTAAACCACGCCTGCCTGGTTATCTAAATGGTGCCTTATGAACGGAAAAGAATTATAACTGGTTTGATAGGGAGTGGAAGAGACTGGCTAGCTTTCTGGAGCAAAGATTATTTCCCTTTCCTTGTAATCTCTCCTTCCTTTCCCTTTGACTCCTCGTGTCCTTTTTTATATATTAGGTTGTGAGTCCTTGAAAAAATAATAATAATAAAGTTTTATTTTTTCATGGACTGCTTGTGGTTTGTGCCCTTGGGAAAGGACAGTCTGCAAATAAATAAATAAAACTAGATAAAGGGAAGCACAACATACACCCAGCACCTTTTTATGAATGATGCAATCCTGTGATGCTGCTGAACAAGGAATTGGCAGTAGTTTCCACTGGTTTCCTTGGAAGTTACTCATTAGTGAACATGCATATGATTAGATTCTACATTTCTTTATAAGATCCAGCAGTTTTAAAAATACAAAATCCAGTATTTTTCTTCAGTTAAAAGTAAAAACAGCAGCACCATCTTCTGGATGCAAAGAGCAGAGAAAAAGGAGATGGACTTTCATAAAGGATAATGAGAAGCAAAAGATCTATTTCATTTTCTCTCCAGTTCATTTGTGCCCATTTTCTATAATGTGCCTTAGTCTCCCTATTCAATTTATTTCATATGCAACTATAATACATCATACACATCCTATACATTTACGCAGGAAGATATTAGGGATGGGGAAGAAATATGATTAAGTTCACTTTTAAATATGAGTCTGCCTAATTCCCCCTTCTAACAGTACAATAGAAACAAACCATTTAAATGCCCAAGCAAGGCAATTCTAATAATCTTTCTTCCATTATTATTTATTAAATGTCTATAACGCTCTTCTTTCAAAGATCACAGGTTAGTTTAAAATATAAAAACTCAAAAATATATACCATAATAACAAACAAAATACCAAACACAGTTTTAAAGGTCACATATATGTGTGTGTGTGTGTGTGTGTGTGTGTGTATCCATTATATAAGAACAATTACCAAAAAAAGGAAAGAAAAAGAAATACAAAAACAAAATTCCAACCTTACCCCGCCCCCCGAAAATCAGTCTGTTTAATTAGGCAAAGCCCTGGGAGAAATATGGCAACTGTAGAAGATATGTAACAAATGTTCCATGTGATCCTCTCTGGGGAGAGTATTTCACAAGCAGGGAGCCACTGCGGAAAAGGCCCCATTCTCATGTTGCCACCCTCTGGACCTGCAACACACTGTAGTGCCTAAATGGGATGTTACCAGAGCATTTATTACTGGTCCTGTCCAGGAGAAACCATAGGCCGATAGAAATCACTCCAGGCCACCATGTGTTCTTACATTTCAACTGACAAAACTGGATGTAAGAGAACTCCCAGGCTGTAAATGTAATATTTCAGAAGGAGTGTAAAACCATCCAAAACAGAATTAATCCCCTCACCTTCCCTGACTAGGCAACCATCAACTCAGATAGCTTTTCTCTTATTGAGATTAGTTTTCACTTTATCCCTCCTACTCCAACCAATTACTGAGCTCAGACAATGATTCAGTTCTTTGATAAACCCCCATTTAGATGAAATAGAGCATAGATGGGGAACTGGATCTCCTGCACCCTTCATGACCACTTTGACAAGTGGGTAGGGCCACCTGTTGATTACCTGACAGTATATGATCTCAGATGATTTAAATTGCAAAGAGAGAATCGGGAGCACACACTCAGAGCTTTCCCAATTCTTTTCTCCTTCATTTGCAGCCTCAACTTGAATTCAAGCTTGGGTTGAAAAGGAAGAATCTTTGCAGGTATTTATGACTGGCCAAATGTTGTTATAATCTTCCAGATTATAACAGAAAAGTTTGTTCTTCAGTACAGTTGGGACCACTGCCAGCTCACTAAGTGCCAATCCTGGACCCTGTCATTCAATTCCTCTTTTCTTCTTGTTATTTGCAAGAAGGTCAGGGATCAGCCATACAGGTAGTTGCTCATAGCCCTCCAAGAATAGTGTCTACATCCTCAGACCTGAATTACTGAAAATCATTGCACAAACCTGGACCAGGAGACATCATGGACACATTCACTGACTGACAGTTGCAACTGCAGCATCTAAGTCACGGAAATAATGCAACATTTTTTATTTGCAGCACAAACATTTAGTTTTGTGGCCAGATCAGATACTATAGGACATTCATAGGGACAAGCATGTAACACATCAGTTGCACTTAAGGATAGGCACGGTGTATTATATCTATCTCTTTCATGGATCACTTGTCATGGCAAAGGGGCTTGAATAACTCAGAGAAGCTATGAACTATGTCGTGCAGGGCCACCCAAGATGGACGGTCATAGTGGAGAGTTTTGACTAAACGTGATCCACCTGGAGCAGGAACTGGCAAGCCACTTCAGTATCCCTGCCAAGAAAACTCCATGGACAAAGACAACAGGCATATAAAAGTGATGACACTGGAAGATGAGCCCTTCAGGTCGGAAGGCATCGAACATGCTACTGAGAAAGAGCAGAGGACAAGTACAAGTAGATTCAGAGCTGATGAAGCAGCTGGGCCAAAGCCAAAAGGTCGCTCAGTTGCGGATATGCCTGGACGCGAAAGGAAAGTCCAATGCTGTAAAGAAAAATATTGCATAGGAACCTGGAAGGTAAGAACCATGAACCTTGGTAAGCTGGATGTGGTCAAAAATAAGATGGCAAGAATAAATATTGACATCCTGGGCATTAGTGAACTAAAATGGACGGGAATGGGCGAATTCAGTTTAGATGACCATCATATGTACTACTGTGGGCAAGAATCCCATAAAAGAAATGGAGTGGCCCTCATAGTCAACAAAAGAATGGTGAAAGCTGTACTGGGATGCAATCTCAAAAATGATAGAATGATCTCAATACGAATCCAAGGCAGACCTTTTAACATCACAGTAATCCAGGTTTATGCGCCAACTACCGGTGCTGAAGAAACTGAAATTAACCAATTCTATGAAGACAACACCTTCTAGAAATGACATCAGAGAAGGATGTTCTTCTCATTATAGGGGATTGGAATGCTAAAGTAGGGAATCAAGAGATACAAGGAACAACTGGCAAGTTTGGCCCTGGAGTTCAAAACAAAGCAGGGCAAAGGCTAATAGAGTTCTGTCAAGAGAACAAGCTGGTCATCACAAACACTCTTTTCCAACAACACAAGAGACAACTCTATACATGGACATCACCAGATGGGCAGCATCAAAGTCAGATTGATTGTATACTCTGCAGCCAAAGATAGAGAAGCTCTATACAGTCAGCAAAAACAAGACCTGGAGCTGACTGTGGCTCAGATCATCAGCTTCTTATAGCAAAATTCCAGCTTAAACTGAAGAAAGTAGGAAAAACCACTGGGCCAGTAAGAAACAATCTAAATCAAATCCCTTATGAATACACAGTAGAAGTGAGGAACAGGTTTAAGAATTTAGATTTCATGGACAAAGTGCCTGAAGAACTACGGATGGAGGCTCGTAACATTATACAGGAGGCAGAAACGAAAACCATCCCAAAGAAAAGGAAATGCTAGAAAGCAAAGTGGCTGTCCAATGAGGCCTTTAAAAAGCGGAGGAGAGAAGGCAAGCAAAATGCGAGGGAGATAGTGAAAGATACAGGAAATTGAATGCAGATTTCCAAAAAATAGCAAGGAGACACAAGAGGGCCTTCTTAAACGAGCAATGCAAAGAAATTGAGGAAAACAATAAAATGGGGAAAACCAGAGATCTCTTCAAGAAAATTGGAGATATGAAAGGAACATTTCGTACAAAGATTACCATAATAAAGGACAAAAGTGGAAAGGACCTAACAGAAGCAGAAGACATCAAGAAGAGGTGGCAAGAATACACAGAGGAATTATACCAGAAAGATATGGGTGTCTCGTACACCCCAGGTAGTGTGGTTGCTGACCTAGAGCCAGACATCCTGGAGAGTGAAGTCAAATGGGACTTAGAAAGCACTGCTAATAACAAGGCCAGTGGAAGTGATGCTATTCCAGCAGAACTATTTAAAATTTTAAAAGATGGTGCTACACTCAATATGCCAGCAAATTTGGAAAACTCAGCAGTGGCCAGAGGATTGGAGAAGATCAGTCCAAATCCAAATCCCAAACAAGGGCAGTGCCAAAGAATGCTCCAATTACCACACTATTGCGCTCATTTCACACGCTAGCATGGTTATGCTTAAAATTCTACAAGGCAGGCTTAAGCAGTATGTGGACCAAGAACTCCCAGAAGTGCAAGCTGGATTTCGAAGGAGCAGAGGAACCAGAGACCAAATTGCAAACATGTGCTGGATTATGAAGAAAGCTAGAGAGTTCCAGAAAGACATCTACTTCTACTTCATTGACTATGCAAAAGCCTTTGACTGTGTCGACCACAGCAAACTATGGCAAGTTCTTAAAGAAATGGGAGTGCCTGATCATCTCATCTGTCTCCTGAGAAATCTCTATGTGAGACAAGAAGCTACAGTTAGAACTGGATATAGAACAACTGATTGGTTCAAAATTGGGAAAGGAGTACGACAAGGCTGGATATTATCTCCCTGCTTATTTAACTTATATGCAGAATTCATCATGTGAAAGGCTGAACTAGGTGAATTCCAAGCCAGAATTAAGATTGCTGGAAGAAATATCAATAACCTCAGATAAGCAGATGACACAACCTTGATGGCAGAAAGTGAGGAGGAATTAAAGAACCTTTAAATGAGGGTGAAAGAGGAGAGCGCAAAATATGGTCTGAAGCTCAACATCAAAAAAACTAAGATCATTGCCACAGGTCCCATCACCTCCTGGCAAATAGAAGGGTAAGAAATGGAGGCAGTGAGAGATTTTACTTTCTTGGGTTCCATGATCACTGCAGATGGTGACAAGTCATGAAATTAAAAGACACCTGCTTCTTGAGAGAAAAGCAATGACAAAGCTAGACAGCATCTTAAAAAGCAGAGACATCACCTTGCCAACAAAGGTCTGTATAGTTAAAGCTATGATTTTCCCAGTAGTGATGTATGGAAGTGAGAGCTGGACCATAAAGAAGGCTGATCATCGAAGAATTGATGCTTTTGAATTATGGTGCTGGAGCAGACTTTTGAGAGTTCAATGGACTGCAAGAAGATCAAACCTATCCATTCTTAAGGAAATCAGCCCTGAATGCTCAATGGAAGGACAGATCCTGAAGCTGAGGCTCCAATACTTTGGCCACCTCATGAGAAGAGAAGACTCCCTGGAAAAGACCCTGATGTTGGGAAAAATTGAGGGCACAAGGAGAAGGGGACGACAGAGGACGAGATGGTTGGACAGTGTTCTCAAAGCTACCAACATGAGTTTGACCAAACTGCGGGAGGCAGTGGAAGACAGGAATGCCTGGCGATGCTCTGGTCCATGGGGTCACGAAGAGTCGGACATGACTAAACAACTAAACAACAACAACAACATTACATCTATATTTGTGAAATGCAACATATGTGCATTGCCTTTCAATAAGTTTCATGCTTCTTGCTGAAAAGCTGATTTGTGAATCATATTTCTAAAAGCAAGCATGCCGTAGATCCTCCAATAGTTTGAATGAACAGTTTGTTCTATAGTTAAACAAATAAGAATCTGCAATTCAAAAACCAGAGCTTTGTTCAGTAACACAGTGAAGCACCATCTGTTTAGATATTTAGAGAGACAATTCATTTTGCATTCTATCTCACAAAATCATGGTTTAAGGATTTGTTTATAACAAATCCTTAAAGCATATGCTGGTCATAAGATAAGCTCTTTAGCAAAATCTGTCCTACATAAAATCCACATGAACCAAAGAACTTGGACTAGGCACGTTTCCAACTGATCTTTGCCAGTGATATGAGTGATTCACATACATGGGTTGGAACTGGTTCGCAGCTATGCTGAGCCATTGGAGGACATACAATTCTCTGAAACATAAGAGCATGTTTTTTGAAGCTAAGGCCCGAGGCCTGGAATATCAGCAACTCCCATGATGCCATGCTAATCAGAACAAGGAAAACAAGGAAAGACGTTGCCCACGCTACCACCCACACCATGTTTTTTTAAAATTACATTTAGTAGTCACCTCATAATCAAAGTTCTCTGGGTGACAAATAATTTAACCTGATTTAAAATAACAAATACTCAATAAAATGCAAATCAAATAGAAGACAAATGACATGAAACAGAGCAGTGGTTAATGACAGATCCACACCATATGTTGTTTCCACATGACTTCCCTCTAAGAATTCTGGGAACTATAATTTCTTAAGGGTACTGGGATTTGTAGTGCCTTTAGGTGGAAATTAAAGTTCCCATGTATCTTTGAGGAAAGTCATGTGCTTTAAATGTATGGGTTCTAAATACTTTATATATGATTTAATGCATAAGTCCTGGTGGATGGGATAACACAGGTAGGCTCCCTATAGGCAACAAGCAGGCCTCAAGATGCATACATAAAAACATACATAAAACTTGGTAGAACTAGCTACTTCACAAGTAGGAATAACTCAGTAAAGGGGAAGGTTAGACACTTTAAAAATGAACATGGGCAGACTTTAACTATCAGGTCCATACTGGTTGTCTTCCACATAGAGCCACAGGTTCAGATCAGCTGCTTGGCTGTGTTACAGTTAAGTACAAGGGTATGTCTTTAAGCTTTACATATTAATTAATAATAATATGAGCATGTGTTTACATGAGACTGTATGTTTTGTTTATGGGAAGAAGAGAAACTGAAGGACATTTTCAAAAAATATTTCTCTTTTTAATATCCATTTTTAGTCCTAGGAAGACATAAAGTGAACAGAATTTCAAGGAAAAAATAATTCGTAACACATTGTAGTCATTACTTTTGCATTGTTCTTTACATTTTGCAAGATTGGGGAAACTATCAATATTCTGTTTATTTTAAAAATCCATTGGTTTTACCTATAATTTAATACTTGAAATAATTTCTTCATCCTGTTCACTTTTTGATTAAAGGTTTTCACTAATCATTAATCAAAAATTCATGAAAATCAAATGTATGCAGATTTTCTATTCATTCAAAATAAAGCCGGTATTTTTCTTACATTTTTTCCTATAATTGTAACATTAGCCCTTGTTGAAAGCTTTCCAGCAGAGATAAATGAATGATTGCATTTTGCTATATAAAATGGAGCATATCTTAATTGAAAAAATATGAGCTGGTGCTTAAGGGTTGAACAGTATGCAAACTATAGGGTCTTGAAAAATTCAACAGTCATTCCACATTTTAACATCAAACACCACAGGGACCCCTTGACATGTATTATACTTCAACAGTTTGTGTCAAGGCAAGAAGCAAAAAGAGAAAAAAGATCAACGTAAAAGGAACATTTCTTTTTCAAAATAAAAAAGTGTGGCACCTTTTTGTAATTATGGTATAGCCAGTGACTTTTGTCCTGTTTTTCCTGTTGTAACTGTAGTTTTAAAAATGCATTTCAACCATGACTTAGATTGGCATTCTACAAGTGTGACAAGGCTAAACCAGGTGAGAGTAGCCAATGGGTCCCTCAGTGAATTAGGGACTTCCTCTACATGCAAAAACAGGTTCCAGCAGATTGAGAAGACAAGACCAATACTGGGTCCAACTGTGAAGGTGGTTATTGCATGTGCTGTACAGGCAAATGAGGGGCAGATGGGGCTCATCTACCTAGGAAGGTAGCCCATCTAGGGAGAGGACAACTCTGATCCTAAACCTCCACTGCTTGTGGCTATACTCATCCATGAGAAAGCTTTAGGAGTAAATCCTGAGGAAAAATTTGTACCCACTGCCCTCTGGGATATATTGAGGAGAAGAAAAGCCTAAGGAGTAAGCCAGGCATAGGCAAACTCAGCCCTCCAGATGTTTTGGGACTACAACTCCCATCATCCCAGACCACTGGTCCTGTTAGCTATTGATGATAGGAGTTGTAGTCCCAAAACATCTGGAGGGCCGAGTTTGCCTATGCCTGGAGTAAGCCCTACACAAATCTGAGTGGAGTCCCTAAGACGGTTGTATGCTCCTTCCAGCAACTTCTGCAGCCAAGCAAGTACCAAATGTATTGCTATGCTTTCCATTGGACCATATCAGCAAGGCCGAGATGGTGGCCTTTTCATCTGAGAATATGATCAGATCCCAACCTCACCAAGCAGTGCAGGGCTGGCTTGGAAAAGTTAGTAATTAGCTGGTGATGCCTCTTGTGCCCAAATCACCCTGCAATTACAGGTTGCAATAAAACGTGCTTCAGAAATGCTACCATTGTGAGATTACTTTCTTTTAAAATTCCTAACTCTGTGCACCACTGCTATCATTAAGTACAACTTAAGGTGACCCGTATTTACTTATAGGGCTACGGAAATGAATTGGAACAGAGTCCCGTATTAGAAGCAAAATAACTTGTCTTGATGAATTAGAAGAGCCGCAAAAAGATCCCATTGAGCACATGGATTGACAATATGGACAGACTAGTTACCTACAAACGAATCACATATCGACGCAAATTAAGAATGGATAAATATGAAGAAATCTGGAAGGAATACTTAAGCGATAAGGCGGACAGTGGTGGGAAGTAGGGGGAGGAGAGGTGGGGAAATATTGTTAAAAAGGTGTAGTTTTAGGTATATCAGTACTCAAATCTGAATTGTTAAATTGTGGTATTAGTGTTATTGTGGTTTTTGTTGTATATATATATATATATTTGGTTGTTGTTTGTATTGAAAAAATGATTAAATAAATTTTTTAAAAAAGAATTGGAACAGAGTCTGACAGAGCTATCTATAACCACTAATCCTCTATGGGTCAACCAATTCCGGACAATAGCCTGTTTCACATATAACACTATATGTCATCATCTATTGGGGCAAGTGGACACATTTGAAATTTTGAGGATATCCTTGAAGCAAGGAGCTGTCCTCTTGTACAGTCCAAAGATCCATGCACACCAATGGCAATAAAAGTTAGGAGCCAGACCAGTTTTCAAGGAAAGAGGAAATGGGAGAGAACTTTTAAAAAATTGAGCAAAGGAAAAGCCAGACCTCGAGCAGAAGACGCTCTATGAAAGCCGTGATTTATCTTCTGATAAATTCCCAATACATTTCAACCAAAAGTATTGTCTCCCATTTCATATTTTGTTTTAAGTTGCTTTGAGACCTGCTGTTTATTATTTCATAGAATCATAAATTGGAGAGTTGGAAGGGGCCCTGAGGGTCATCTGGTCTAATGCCCTGCAATGCAGTAATCTCAACGAGATCATGTATGACAGATGGCCATCCAGCTGCTTCTTTAAAAACCTCCAAGGAGAGTCCAGCACCTCTCATGGAAGTCTGTTCCATGAGGCATGTGCATAGCCTACTGTAGAAAGGCAATATTTGCCATTTTTGCTGCATCCAGTTTTGCCCCTGGTCCTGCCCACCACTGGCATGAAAGGTTTCACAGAAAGGAAAATGACCCTCAGACTGAAAAAGGATTTTCCCACCTGTGAAACTGACTAACCCTGAGAGGGGAAGGGGCAGCCAAAGAGGCCTCCACACATTTGGGGAATTCTGCAGAGCAGTGTATACATTTCAAGCTTTCTCATAATAATGAGGCCTAGAAACATCTTTGTTATTCTTGCTAAGAGAAAAGCTGCATTTGTTTCAAAATATCTCATTTGGCTTGGGAATATTTACTGGATTCCATGCATGAGCAACTTCCCATAAAAAACATCACAGGGTATACACAGCATTTTTCCCATAAGATAAAAGCAATGCATAAGACAAAACCACCAATAATTTTTAAATAAATGTTTTGTTTTTAAAAAAAACACTTTCTGGGTTAAATTCAACATAGTGCTAAGTGCAGTACGTGCATGAGAAATGAGGTCCACTCACGCAACAAAACCTTTCCTTCGCTACCCCAGCATATGCCCCATACACTCACAGACCTGTCCTGATGGCTGCTGCCACTCCCCAGAGAAGAGTCGGCGAAGAAAGGGAAAGTCCTGTTGCACAAGCAGGCTTCCTTTTGTGCATGCAACAATTCAGTTGGTTAGAGCATTGTGCTGATAATGCCAAGGTTGCAGGTTCAATGCCTATATGAGGCTGCTCCATGCCCCTGCATTGCAGAGGGTTGGACTAGATGATTCTCAGGTTCCCTTCCAACTCTACAATTCTATGACTCCATGAATTTACTTGAATCCTACCCACTTTCCTAATTGTTTACCCCAAATAGCAGAGAAATTAGGGTAGCTTGAGTATGCTGTCTGGTTAATATGACCCTGGCCAGTTTTTGAAGTGGAGAAGCAATTAGACTTGTAGTGCTACAATCCTATATGCACTTTTGTGCAAGTAAGGCCCATTGAACACGGTGGTAATTACTTCTGAGTAAACATGAATAGGATTGCAGTGTTTGATGTGATTAGAGTTAGAAGAGGAGAATGAAATTAATTCTATTGTGCAGCTACTAAATATGAAATGGCATGTAAGCAACTTCACATTATGTTTCGTCATGTTTTGTTTGTATAATTTTTTTAAAGAATACATTTTCAGGAACACTTCCTGACATCTTTTTTTGTACAGAGGTAAGAGCGCATTTTAAAGCCACATACTAAAGCAGAGAATCCTCTAAAGGAAATTGCAATGCATACAAGTACCACTGATATCAGAAATGACTCATTTCTCAATTAATACAAATTGAACAGCCAGCATAGACCCACGAATGTGGCAATCCCCCGCCCAACCTACATATTGGCATTGCCCTTGAGGTTGATGGGAAATGGGTAGGGAGGACCTTGCTGTGGAGATAATTGATCACCGTATTCAGGGCCAGGTAGGAATTTGCCTGCAAATAAATTGGGTCCGTTTGGGGATTTTGCCTTGCTAATAGCAATTGTCGTAACTTTCAACAGATAAGGCATTGGGTTGAATCCTTAGTCTCTTTTTTTCTTTATTTCTTTTTTTGAGGGAGAGGGTGAGATGGTGCATCACCCCCTTGATCAGATGTGGTACCTCAGAGTTCCCTGGTAAAGGGTCTGGGTTGAAGATTCTGTCCAGAAGTCCAAATGGAAGCAGATGGGCCATAGAACTTCCAAATGGCAGCCTGTGGGGTCATCCTAGGTGACCTGTGTCTTGAGGTGACCCTTAACCCATGCATGACCCTGTTCAACATTAGCCATCAGGCAGGAAGCTGACTTCGGCTATGTACCCAATCTCTAAGCTAAAGCCTACCAACTTTTGTAATCAATAAAACTGTGGCCATTTTCAATTCCATAACATTGTGTCAGTTTATTCTTATGTTTCATCACCCCTTCCTGGCTCCCCAGGGCTCACTGTGAGTGGGCTTGCAGTTTCGCTTTCCATGATTTAATCTGGTAAAATATCAGGTGACACTGAGTGATCACTATTATTCTAATAGTGTTGAACTTTGCAAGCATATCAGTAATAGTAGTTGCTGCTAGTTCACTTGGCTGCACGTTTCAAAATTTGATTCTTTTTTAGGACAACAATATCCAGCACTTTTCTCCACCCCCTCCCCCAAACTGGCTGCAGTTATGTTCACACTGATGCCTTGTTCTAAGGCAGCAGTATTCTATTACCACATATGAGACCAAGGTTGGCACACTACGCAAAACAGAAGTGCCTTAAACTGGAAGAAAGACTAAAATGCACCTTCTTTCTTGATAGAGGGCCAGAACAAACCTCAAATTCCAGAACACTTCCATTTGCCTGATAAGGATTCAGAAAACAGCATCCCTACCTTCCATGCCTGTCCTGTCTCCAATAACCTGGAAGGCTACACAAGTGTAATGTTCGAATCAAGCAAACAGGGCATAATGAGGATTTGACTCAAGATGGCAGACCGAAGCATTCCAAGCTGCTTTGATTTGAATGCTTCTGAAGGTACCCACTCAGTTTGGCGTGATGGTTTTCAAGCGTGAGGAGCGAAGCAGATTTTGTATGAACAGGCCCACAGTCAAGATTTTGGCTGAACAGGACAACGTGTAAAATCATTTTACCAGAATACAATGTTCCTCAAAAGGTTTTTCAATAATCTGATATAATAAAGTAATGCACACATTAGTAATCAGGAAGGTGCTGAGGACAATGTCTTTCATCATTAGATAATCATACCTTTCGGGAATTGAAAGTACTTGATTATGTTCCATGCTTTATGCATCAGGAATTTAATTCGTTCTTGAAAAGCATACCTGTGTCTCTATCTTTTGCTTAATTAATAATACAATTATAAGATTATTTCCACATACACTTTACAAGAGGCTAATACCTATATAGATTAAAAATAAATAGATGAAATGAACACATTTTACTGTTTAATTATATTCCTATGTATATCACTAGGAAATGCCTTTTGTATTTTCCGCCATGGGTATGCAAGTTAGTGTGGAAGTGTATAATAATATCATATCTGCAGCACTGTGAAAAGGACAATACAGTGCACATGGGTTTCTCAGTGGTATTTTTATTCAGTAATGAAGTGCAGTTTTTTTAGAACCGGCATGCCAATAGCAATTCTCAACATTTTTATCCCTCTCAAATTTAAAGCAGTCTTATTGTTTGGCCATGGGGTGGTTTCTTATGCTCACCAATTAAACTAAAGTGATGGGATACTGAATGTGAACCTAGGAGGTTAGAATTTAAGTCCCACTTCTGTCATAGGCCGTGATCCAAATTGCTACTTTAGGCAAGTCACGTGGAAACTACAGTTGTTGGGTGTGTTTTTAATTTTAACAATGTTTTCTCATCCCACATCACTTTTGAAACCTTTCTAGAATAATCATTACATCTCCTATGAACCTGCTTTCATGGAATAACTTGCTCCCCACCACCAAAGTCTCTTAACTGAATAGCATATTAGCACCGCAGGAAGGACCTTTGCAGTCACATACCAAAGAAAGACCAGAACAAATCACAGATCTGCCAAAATAAAACTGGAACAGTGAGCAGAGTTTTATATCAAAATACATGAATACATGGTAAATAGAAAACATGGCAGCTTTTTATAGAAATACAAACAAGGAAGAAATCACAGTGAAGCCTCTTCTAGTTAAGGGCTAACAGGAAAACAAAAGACAGGAGTAAGAGATTCAAGATGTCTGCTCTTGTGCCAGTGCCTTACTTATTATTAGGGGTGAAGAAGAAATTTGACTCAGTTCACACTGAACGGTGAATTTGCAGTTTTTCTAAAACCAAAAACAGAACTCTCCTACAAAATTTGTACTTCTCTGAATTTTGCAATGCAGTTCTCCAGCCAAGTATTATGCACACGAAATGCTATATTGGTGAAAATGACATACGAAGATGCATATGTTAGACAAAAATATATACATACAAACTATATACAAAATATATGCATACAAACATCTATATTAGAAAAAAAATGCTGAAATGCTGATGAAATTTTAGGAGCACTTAAAAAAATTCAAACTGATTTGGAAATGTGGAAAACGGAATTTAAGACGGGGAAAAGGAGAAACTGGGAGAAACCCAAATTGATCTATTTGCCCATCCCTACTTGATACTTAAAGTGGCTACATGCTATGGAGCATTCAGCTTTGTGATAAGCACTCTCAGTAAAAGCGTGCTGCTGTGGTTTACAAAACTCCATGTGGGAAGAAGAGTGGGGGAGAATCAGACATGGCCTTTTGTATCATTGTGTCTTAATGTTTGTTTTGTGCCTAATCTAGGTAGACTGTCTAGCTGCTGTACCCCAGGCACTGGGTCATTGTGGGTTCAGATGAAGAAAATAATCTGGCAGTGCTTCTTCCTAAGGGCATGCTTGTTCACTGTGAATAGAAAGGGCCATAGAGAGGGCAGAATGTTATACCATCATTGCTGTGGTGTCTTCCATGCATAATTAGATGAGGGCATCATTGGTGATCAACATCATGAGTGATGGGTGACACTGGAGTTGCTAGGGATTCTGTGCATCTCTCAATGTTGTGTTACACACTTCATCTGCTACCTTTGTACTATCTATTTTGTCGCTTAGGCTGCATAGGAGTGTGATAGTGCTATCCTCACATTAGCCCAGGTGTTGTAGTGGCCACCAATACAGCAGATCCATGAAACCAGCCTGTGTGTCAAATAGTATTTTAGATGAAGGCTACTAAACTTTTTTCAGAATCTGAACAGGACTGTGGCCTTCTGAGCTAAACACTGTCACTTGAAGAGCCCACTACTGGGGTATCGTCCTGTCACAGCTGAGTGGCATGTGAAGAAAGAGGGAGGGTGGCCGTTGAAGAAGAAATGTTCACTTCATCCCCATTCAAATTCTGAGCTTATTAAGAGTTCCAGTGTAATATCACTAGCCCATCAGCACATGGTTGCATAAGTTATACTGTGTCCCAGTGTAGGCCTGAAGACAAGTCTAATTCAGGGGATACCCCAGTCTTTCCACTTGAGGGACAGTCTGCTCCATCTGATGGACACCTTTACAGGACATTTGCTTCCTCTTTTATATATCTGTTAAAACGCAAATGAATTAGCTTTCTTAAAATATGCAGACTGTAATTTTGACTCTGTGCAGCTCTTAAAATACTAACTGTACAAATTGCAAAAAGGACTTCACAATTGTATCAGCTCCTTTCCCTGGGGACTAGTGTGATGACCTAGAGAAGAGACAGATGAAAATAAAATGTGACATTTTGCATGGTAAATATTTGAAAATTGATGGGGTTATATTTAGCCCAAGGATAGGTACTGCTGCAAGTATTATCACCAATCCCTAGTTTATGCAAGCAGAAAACACCACCAGGGGGGATGTTAGAATGGATCTATACAATGAAAACTAGGGCACAAGAGATGTAGCCAGACTGTGCTGATTCAGCACATATCCGGCGCAGCTAATATGTCTTAGTGTATTTGTGTATGAAATGTACAGCAAACATGGAATGAAGGGGATCTGGGCTTCCGAGGGCACATTCATAGAAACATAAAAATCACCTCTAATTATCTGTATCTAAAGGACAGACCCAAAGGAAAACATGCCACTTGAATTGTGTATATAGGACAGAATATGCAGTTGAATTAGATTTTTATTTTTATTTTGCAAAATTCTTATTCTTGTCTCAGCCCAAACCACTTTAAACTGGCAAAGCAATACTTAAGGGTCAGTATTATCTCAACATCACTATTTGTTTTCTTTTGCCCTTTTTAACCCTTTGCCTTTTACACACTTCTTATTCTTCTGACAAGCAGCCTTATCTCCCATCTCCACAACCACAAAAATGTAATGGATACTTTTGTCCCTGCAGGAATTGACATGTGAGATCAAAGCAGGCAGGAAAGATAAAGTACAGGAGACTTCAGCAGTGATCCAAATATTTCATATGCACTTTTGATAACAGCTTGGAACCACAGGAATAAATTTACCTTACTTGCCTAAGGCAGCCAGATGATCTGGCTATGTGTGCCATCACATTCCTTATGCCAACTTAGATGGCCAGACTCTTAAGAGTCACTTCACACATTTCATGCTACTGGCGTGCTATTCAATTTGGGGAGGGGTAGTGTTTATCTTCAAATGTTAAACACAAATACGACAAATGGATTTAGTATTTTAAATCTTGCGTGTACACAAATCAGAGGCTCTGGCTTCCTGTTGAGTGTGACCTTGTTGGCAGATATAGGTCCATTCCTAAGTAATTGCCGCGTTGTGCAGATACAAGACTTGAAAAGCACATAACAGTGAATTAGGAAGTGAGAAAGGTTGTCATTCTTCTACCATTCAGTTCTATGTACTATTAATGGGGAAACAAAGGGAGTCAACCTCACCATCTCATCATGAAGGGAGTGGGATCAAGGGCTTCGCCAACACTACAGAAGCCCTCAAGTGCACCACTGCACCCATGGGTGCCACAGGAATCCAGGAGTTAAAGATATAATAAATCTAATTTTTAGTTCTATTTTCAGTTGCAAGAAGGATCTTGGTATATGTCAGGCACCCCCAAACTCCTCCCTCCAGATGTTTTGGGACTACAATTCCCATCATCCCTGACCACTGGTCCTGTTAGCTAGGGGTGATGGGACTGTAGTCCCAAAACATCTGGAGGGTCGAGTTTGGGGATGCCTGGTACATGGGGAAGTTAGTTGTTAGAAAATGTAACTAGATGAATATTTACACTCCAGCATTGTTCTCTGAATCTGGAGCAGCTTAGCTGGAGCCGAGTGACACAGAGCACCATCCCAGGTTGGTCTAACATTGGGTTTCCCAGTGTTTCAGCCCTCATATTTATACTATTGCCTTACACCAGTTAGTGCATTACTCACAACCACCTGAGTATGCATTATTGGGCCTAACATTGCTGAAGTATTCCTGCGGGAAAGGGAGTTCTACTGTAGATGGCTCTGAACTAAAAGCAACAGTGTGAGCCAAACTCTAGACATCTATGAAAGGTAACTAGTCAGCTAGTTTCAGCCCTTGATTCTCACAGTTAGTGTATTGCAGGCCCAGGCACAGTGAGCCTGCGAAGGTCGGGGTGACCCATGGAAAGAAGGAATAAAGACATTACAAACCAAATTGGGATTACAGAGGCCACAGCTTTATTGATTACAGATACAATCTGGTCTCAGTTTAGGCACTGGGTGTCTATCCTGAATCAACCAACTCGATCTGCTGGCTGTTTGTTTCATCAGGAGTGATGAAATAAACCCACAGCAAGGTCAGATAACCTGCTCGCCTGCTCACCTTCGAGTGGGGTGCATAACAGCATTAAGGGAGGAAGGCTGGGGTGTTCAGTGTCAACTGTGCTGCTCAGTACCAGCACAGCCTGCTTTTATGTCCAGTTGCTGGACCTGACTGAAGCCAGGGACCACTGCCTTGCTTGGCTTTGATAGGCCAGTTTGGATTTGCAATTTGCAGGGTGAGTCCCAACCTAGCGGCCAACAGAGAAGCCGATGTCATCCGTCAGCTACAGTATGTGCGAAACTGATCCTCAGCGGCCACACTGGGCTGCGATTTCTGCTCCTAATTATCCAGTAAGTGGTCTTTGTTTCTCATACTTTACCAGCCATGTAACATTCTGCTATATTCTACTGAATAAATGCTGACATGCTGAGGTTCATATTAGCTGATATGACCATAGGTTACAGTTGTAAAGCAATGCTAGGACCAGGCCTGTTGGGCCATATCCCAAGGCACCTAGGGGAATTTTGATGGCATCACACACTGTCTCCTTGTCACACAAAGATATTTCACAATTTGACACTACAGCAGAAGGCATTTAGGCAGCCACCTGTCAGGTGCACTCTAGCTGCATCCTGCACTGAGCAGGGGACTTAACTAGGTGACCTCCAAGGTACCTTTCTAATCTCTGATCCCATACTTGGGCCATGAGGCTATCTACACAACTCAAAAAGCTGACACCTCATCAGTCAGACTTCTTGTATTTCTGTGACAAATGAAAGCAGTCATAAAAACAGGGCAACTGCACAATAAAATGTGGCAAACCCAGAAATTATTGTAAACTTCCACCCACTCCTGATTGTGCAGACACCATAAATTGCCTGATGGTCAGCAAATGATAGATTCCACAAATTACCTGAGAGCATTCTGGTACTTAGGTGGATTTTCAAGAGTACAAATGTACCTTAAGAGACAAATCAATCTTCAGCGAGTTCTGCAAACACAAGCTACACTTACTTTATCCATTAATGTATGCTGAAGAACTCCGAGCACAGTATGGATCAGGCAAGCAACCCAACACATCCTGGGGCCCAAGAGGCATTTGTGTTCCGGGCTAAAGGAATGCTACTAATCTCTTGACTGATTAAACTGAAGTAGAGCAGTCTTATAACTGGAAAATTCCTGGAAGAAAACTTTTACCCACTTGATTCAATGTAATAAGCATGTGCCTGAAAAAGGGGGAAAGGCAGATTTTCCCCTTGGGGACAATATATATTTAATACGCAGTTAGGGCATATAGGTGTGCAGGAAAAATTCATGAGCATTAGCAAGAGGTGCTTCCAATCATGTATAATTGTATGTGAAGATCTCAGTTCAATCATCAGCAAGGTGAAATTAAGTCATTTTATATTTAGAAAAGCTTACACACTGTTGCTTACATTGGCCTTTACTTATTACTGATGATGACTTTTTATTACACATACAGCAACTATCCCTGCATGCATTTATTTTATTCTCGGCAGATGTATGGGGGAGAAATATTTATAACAATATATTGAGGAGGGGAGAGGTAAAGTTACATGGATTAACTCAGTGCTGCTTGTTTGGAAAACAGGTTGAAGCTGTGCTAAAAGCAGATGCAGGGTTTTTAAAATGCATATTGATTATAGAGGGCAGTCTTCTTGGAAAATTGAAAGAAGTGTGGTGGCTTTTTTTGTGAAGCTGCTGTCTATAAAGACTGACATAGATAAATCTGTATTAATCAAAGTGCAGCCTTTTGAAATGGTGGGGCCCCTCCAAGGAAAGCTATGTTTCTTTCTGATTTCCTACTATGCTTTATTTACACTGCCATGTCCTACATAAGAGCACACAGAGAAAATAACTCAAAGTAAAGACACAGAGGAACAAAGAAAGTAAAGACACAATGGTCTCTGACTCCATGAGTTTAAACAGGCTAGGAAACCTGGGGGCTACTAGATGTTGTTGGCACCACAAGCCCCCAGCATCCCTGACCATTTGTCCATGCTGACTGAGACTGGTGTGTGTTGGAGATCAACCATATCTGGGAAGGCCGCAATTTCCCCACCCCAACTTAAACTAAAGCATTGTGAATGAGTCATGGACTTACATACCATCACAATTTCTACATTTTGGTTTGGAGAGGAAGCACTAGCTGAACTTTCACTGTTGGAAGCAGGAGTCTCTGGCAATCACAAGTTGGGAGAGTGCTGTGTTTCTCACAACAGGACTATGCAAACTGACGTTTTGATGCAGGAAAATAAAATGATGGTGTGGGTATATTCACATGGAAACTGTATGAAAAACCACAGGTTTATGATCTCAGAAAAAAAATCCACTGATGGAAAAAACAGCATTTTGAGCTGATATTTTACTACAACACTTGGAATACCAGCCCCAAACTGTTTAGTACTTAGTCATACAAAATCCATGCTTCCGTTGAAGGAACTGTAAGGGGATGCGAAGTCAAAGGATCTGTGAGGAGGCGGTGAAGGCAGGGGTGTTGCATCCTGTTTTTCCACCTTAGGTCTGCCTCCTGCCCCATCTCACAGCCTCACCCCACCCACCACTTCCACCACCAGAACACGCCGGCTCTCGCAGAACTCAGTGGGAGCTGGAGCATTCCACAAAGTGTTGCCACTCAGCTTCTCCATCTGAGGGTGGGGAAGACAAGGGGCAACACCACCCAACAGAACACCTCCCTCTCATGGCTGCCCGCAGAAGCTGGGAGGTTGGAGCACCGCCTCTTGCACTTCCTCAGCATGAAGAAGACACTTCACCCCCACCTCACAGGCTGTGTGTGAGGGGATGGGGGTTGGGAGAGGTGTAAAGGGGGTGGTGGCAAGGGGAGTCAGCGGGATGGTGAGCAATGCAAACAGTGGCAGCAGCCCATAGTGTGTGTGTGTGTGTGTGTGTGTGTGTGTGTGTGTGAGAGAGAGAGAGAGAGAGAGAGAGAGAGAGAGAGAGAGAGAGAATGATATGTATGTAAATTTCAAGGAATGTTATTGTTACACCAAAGCAATGCAAGACAATTACACTGTTTATACCATACCCCATGGAGATGGAAATATATCTGGCAGTCATTTTTGAAGGAAGTTATTAAAAAGAATAGAGGCTATAATAAATATTTGATCCTTCTGTGCTATTTTTGGCTTATTTGAAAGATTAAGAAATGGGTGGCAACTGGTTTTTAGTTTACTAGCAGCTACAAATGTGTTGATCTCCAAACCAGCAGCAGAAACTGCTTGTTTAGATAAGATATAGGTACTGCATAGGTGACAAACCTGACTTGTTAAATTTAAGGATGTTGATGCCATTTGTAAAGGCCATAATTCTATGAGGGGAAAATCACTCTAAAATTGCTCTGAAGTGGACCAGTGCAGTTTCCTTTGTGGAAGGAATTCACAATGTACCTCTCACGCATTTTCAGTTTGTCATAAACAGGAAGCATGAAGAGAAAATTAAAATCAATTTCACAATTATATGATATATTAACAGTGTACACCTATGCATGCCTACTGAGCATGGTGAAATGCGATCCTGAACAAACAGGCAATGCCTTATATTGCATGGAACGTGAAACTAGAACTAGAACCGAAGAACGTCTGAATTTGTGAATTGTGAATTTGTGGTTGCTGTATAGTCATTGTTAGACAATAAAAGAGTTGCTGTTAATCTACTGCAGATTCTGACATTCATTAAGCACTTTGAAGTAATCCCCATTGAGTTCAATCATACATACTTTCAGAAAAGTGCATATAGGACTGCAGCCTAAATGGCAAATTTGCTTTTGGAAGGTCATTAGAGGTGATAAGGCAGGTTACAGAGCTTTAAGCAAATCACTTGATGTACTTTCTAAATGCAATCAAATTAATTATAAATGCAAGAGGCCATATCTTCTTCAAAGTCATTGTTCGAACTCATTTGCTGCATTTCTGCCATCCTTCAATCCTTCATGATGATTTAAGATATGCCAGCTCTAAATACCGTATGTAAATTCTCATAGATGTGGCATCAAGCAACCATTGGTAAGATTCACTGTACCTTTTTAGGCTTAAGTGTATAATTACTGCACACAGAAAATATGCTATGAGATACCTTTGCATGTCCATGAAGAATAAATCACATTATGTTTTTATAATATTTGTCACACAGAGAGTTATTTGTCCAAAATGACTTTTTAAAAAAAGTATTTTGCTACTAATGGCATGAAAAGGGTGATTACTTTAAAACTTATTCAAATGATTGCTTAGCTGTCACTCTTAGGGGTTGCTGATATTCCTATTCAGTCATCCTTTCTTACCATGAAAGAGATGCATCTGCATTTCTGAAAAGGATACAGAATAAGCTAATGAGAAAACTCATGCAAATTGCAAGCCAATCAATTTAATTCCCAGCAAATGGCAAGGTACATTTAAGAGATTTGGAGAAAAAGAAAGCATCTTAGTCATGAACCATGAATTCCTCGTAGCACTTTTGACACTTGTTGAAATTTATAGTCAACAAGGTGATTCAGCAAGCTGCAAGCTCTCAGGCTAACTTTTAAATACTGCTATGCTCCAGTAGCTAGATTTCTTTTCCATTATCAAGGGCTAAGTTGAAGATGCTAGTATTGAGGAGCCAGGTTTCAGATGGTGACATCTCAGACATCAGAGTAATTTCACCAGTGAAGCAGATAAAGGAACTGAAGAACTGTCATTGATTGTTGTAGTGCTATCCCAAATATTAGTGTGAAAAATTGACAACACCAGGGACAGTCAAGTGAGGAATATGCTCAGTGCCGTAATTGCTGCCTTAACTCAGTGTGAAGGAGTCGATCTGTATCAGAATTTAAACATGAGCTTAGATTTGAATGGATGTTTTCCATCCTATAGACTCAATAAAATATGAGCACAATAAAATATATAGGCAAATCCCTTCTCCAAAGACTGACTTCACTCCAACTGAAGCAACCATACATGTGTGTGTGCGCACACGCGCACACACACAGTGTTATACATGACAACCAGACACAGCACTCAGTGCTGCCCTTCCCCAAGCCCCAACAATAATTATGTTCATGAACACTCACAGAACACAGACAAAACCTGAGCCTCCCATTTCCACCGCCCCAAAAGGTCCCATTGAACAGAACAGGACCATTTTGCAATGGAATCCACAGAGATAAACACAGCCCCTTCCAGATACATTTATTATGTCCCAGGCATTTCTCTATCAACTGCCCCATCTGCTGTCTGCAGGTGGGTGGGTGTGTGTGTGTGTGTGTGTGGGTGGGTGTGTAATGAATAGACTGAAATAAGCATCCAGTGGCCCACAAGGCATGTGTGGTAGGCTGCGTCTAGCTTGGTACAGACCTAGTACAGAAAATTTCCATGTCAGCTGGGAGAAATGAATAGGAAAATAGATACTTTTTTATTTCACTAACTCCCCCTCAAAGAATGAGATAAGAAGAGAGCAGAATGAATAAGACATCCAGTTGCCTTTTCAGGAAGAAACAAAAAGCAGAGGTTTGTTAAAGTTGAGTATGTTAGTGGTTATTGCATACTACAACTCTCCAGGTAAAAATAATCAAAGATGTGTTGACAATTCTGCAGTGGAATATTAATATATACTCATGCTGAAGTTCAATAAATGAATGTTTCTTTTCATTCAGGTCTATTCAGAACTAACAAAGTGAGGAAATTAACTCACTGGATACATTTCTTCAAGATCTACAAATACTCTGTTAAAACTAGGAGAAGTCAGAGGTGGCAGGGATGGAGAGGCAGAAAACTCCACATGTAAAAAAAGGCCAGTCCACAATTACTTGCCCTTATTCGATTTACTTGTCCTAAGCTGGTTCATTTGACCCTGGGAACTGTTTGATTTCATCCCCATTGCTTTAGTGGACACATTCTGTATATTAACTGAACCCCACACTGTGTACTCAAGCATTTTAATTGCTTTTCCTCTTGGGGATTAGAGCATACACTGCAACCTTTAAGAAATCATGTTAGGAGTCAATGCCCTCAATTTTGACGGATTCAGTGGTGATTATGAAATAGGGTGACATTTCATTAACAACTCTTAAACCATCGACCTTGACAGTGCAGTCTGGGGACAAATGTAGCTAATTTAATTGTGTAAGAATGATTTAAATTCACTTCAGTTCAATCATATTATCAAGAGAAGGTAGGCAGGACTAATTTGCTACAAAATTGTAGGAAGGTCCAATACCATACAAAAGATTTAAGTGTGTACATAACTTTACTATCTTTTTAAATCAACTGTAGACCATATCACCCATTTAGGTACTTAACAAGTTATTAATATTATTGTTTTGATGTTACTGATAATGAGGATTCTGCAAAAAAAATAAACTTTAAGAAACAGTGACCAAACAATGGTGGGCAAAAATCCTCATTCAGCAGAGCAAATATCTTGAGCGTACACAGCCAAAGGCTCAATGTATTGGACCAAAAGACAGACAAGCAAAACTCCACTGGTACAATGGGGGCTTCCATACTTCCTTTACCCCATTAGAGCCCACTATGCACACCTACAAGCTGCTTCTGAGGGTCAAAAGACCCAACATAGCAGTGTGTGATAGAGCATGGTTGGTGGCTGCAACAGGAGAAAACAGCAGGGCAGACGTAGGCAAGCAAAAGTGCATTTCTGCAATTATCTGGGTCCAAGTCATTATCTATCAAGGATAACTCCCACACATTTTAGTGGGGCAGCTGCCTATATACATTTATTCATTCATCAAATGTATAGACTGCCCTTCCTTAAGCAGTAATCACAGGACAGTTCCCCATATAATTTCTAAAAACATGATGTTGAAAAACAACTACACAATGCCAATGAGATAAAATCCAACAGAAACTACAACCAATCAATGTGAAGACCTCAGGCCACAGTTAGAACCAAAACAACAACTCAAATCCTTCCAAAAGCCTGAGAAAAAATGTGTTTAAACCAGGTATCAGAAACTTAGTAAAGTTGTGGCAATCGACACCTCCAGGAGGAATGAATGCCACAGGCAGCGTGCTACTATAGAGAAGGCACCACCCCGTATCACATAGCAAGCCACGGTCGGTGCAGGAGAGTGAACAGGGCCCCTCCCCTAGCAATATTAGGGCCTGGGCTGGTCTATAGAGGGGAAAGTGTATTTTGTAACATGTCATGCAGTTTTATGGTGCTTAAGTATTGTTATTTTTTAAAAGGTATCTCAGTTTATATATTTACAGGAAATTGCACAGTAGCTCATACTGCAAAATATTGTTATTAATAGAAAAGATTGCATGATCTGATATGGGAATACAGAAGGAGACACCATAGCACATCTTCAAGAAATCCTTCCTTAAAAGAATTTTTTTAAAAAATAGAGTGAAGACTCATAGATTATCCAAGCAGTGCGCTGAAGATTAAAATACTGTAACATGATCACACCCAAAATGTTGGTGTATATGTACGTGTTTTAACAATAGATCACTATTGCATCTTTTTTATGAAATCTAGTGAGATTGGATCAGTGACCATGATCACCACACAATTTGTATTTTATTTGCTATCTGATAGATGGTGAGAACACGCTCAAACCCCAGTTCTATTACTCACACAAGCAAAAATAAACTGCATGGTCATTCTTTATGAAAGGGGAAATGGCTAGTCATGTTTTAATCAAGCCCTTTGTGCTGTAGAAAGTGGTCATCGTGCGATATATTCTCTATAGATTTCAAATGCACAGCGGGACGTTGTTAAAAAGAAGTCACCTTGATTTATTTCCAATATGTTATTGTTTTAGTGAAATTGGTTCTAAGATATGTTCAAAGGGAATAATAAAGTATGTATTTTGGACACAGCAAATCACCAAAGGAATGTAAACTTTGTGTGGGAGGACTTTAATGAATGAACTAAGCTTTGATTTTTCACCTGTGAACTAATATATCAAGACCAAACTGAAATACACCACCAAATAAATATGAAATATAATAATAAAGCAAGTAGAAATTGGAAGATTGGTATCCTGGGAGATTTTCAGGCAATTCTCTTAGCTTTAACTGTATAAAAAACAAAATAGGGTTTGGTGGTGATTGTTTTCCAACTAAAAAACAATAGGCAGAAATAGCTGTAAAATTTAAATTGGAAATAGGGGTTTTTGTCGCAGTCAGCCATGGGACAAGTAATGTGGTCATACTGGAGCTGCTTTAACAGCTGTCAATAGCAATCATAATTTATTCCTGCATACATAAAAATGTAAGGCTGTCATTACACAGCCCCCATCACAATATTGCATTACAATCACAGCATCAGAAGAAATGAAAAACTGACCAAGCAACCAATAAAATGGGAGTCAGTTCTTATCAAGGCCTAAGACTTTTTAAAAAACAAAACAACAACCCAGAAGTGAAGTTATTTGAGGTTGGTGAAGGGGGAGCAGACTGTGAATGTTGCCTGCATACTTTGGTGAGAAGATGGGTGGGGTCTATCAGGATACATCATCTAATTAACATATATTTGCTTTCAAATCTTGTTGCTTTTATTTGTGTATGATTGATGACGGTTGCATCCTGTTTTTCTGTACACTGTTTGGAATTTTTTTGATTAAGCAATTTATAAATTCTTCTGTGTAAAATAAAGAAATGGGTCACCTGAGTGGCCAGTTTGGATTGCTGCTTTTGTATGTGAAGGTGTTATTCATTACAAGGAAATGCCATTGAATAATTGATGAAGAACAAATTTAGTAATTCATCTATGGGAAATAATGCAGGCTACTTTATTAATAAAGAGTTGTGGTGCTGACCAAGTGGTTTTAAGTACCTAGTCATTAAGAAATAAAACTCACCCTTAAGGATTCTATTTTTATAACATCACTAGATATCATTGTAGTATCTGATTAGTTGACAAGGCAGCACACTGCAGCATCTGAGGCAAGCCACCATTTCCTGCATCTGCCACCGCTTCCCTTTCCTCTTTCTTCTCTGCCTGTTGTCCTTACCACTGTCTCCTTCTCCTTCTGTCGCTGCCTCTCTCCCCCTGCTCCCACTTCTCCCTGACATCACTGTTGCTGCCACCTCTCCTCTTCTCTGACCTGCAAACCACACCAGGGTAATCTGTGCCACACTCTGAGGAATGGGTATTTCCTCAAAGCAATGGACTGTGGATGAAATGGCCCTAGAGATTATCTGTGCCTCTTCTTCAGTTTAACTGCCTAATGGGCTTTGCCACCATCACAGCAAAGTGGCAGTGGCTCGGGCAATCTCCTTTCTCAGAGTGAGTGTTGAAAAAACTCCAGCCCTTGAAACCCTTACTTCTATAGTTTCTATGCTTAAAGAAGGCTATGACTAAAATGAGCATCTTGATTTCACTACAAGGTAAAGGACCCCTGGATGGCTAAGTCCAGTCAAAGGCTGGGTGTGGCACTCATCTCGCTTTCAGGCCAAAGGAGCTGGCGTTTGTCCACAGACAGTTTTCCAGGTCATGTGGCCAGCATGACTAAACTGCTACTTATGAACAGAGAACCGTGACGAGTACCTTCCTGTCACGGTGGTACCTATCTATCTACTTGCACTGGTATGCTTTTAAACTGCTAGGGTGGCAGAAGCTAGGACAGAGCAATGGGAGCTCACCCCGTCGCATGGATTCAAACAGCCGACCTTCTGATCGGCAAGCCCAAGAGGCTCAGTGGTTTAGAGCACAGCGCCACATGCATCCCTTGATATTGATTCCACAATATGTCTCCAGTTTTAAGTTTAACATCTACATCTTTCCTTCTGTATGAAATAAACATATCATAGACCGAGACAGCCCTGAGGTAGTTTAGGATGATATCTGTATATGCATTTTACATCACTGATTATTAGATTATTAGATTATTATTAGTTGTTCACTCTTTTGCTATTGTTCACAGAAAGATTGTTACAAACACCTCCTTTGTACATGTCAGGCAGACCAGCTTCATCCCACAAATGGAAGTTGGTAAGAGTGGGGTGGAGGGACACCTCTCCTCGTCCACCACTATCCTGCCCCAGTCTGGTTCACAAGCTGGTTGGTTTGCACCTTAAGACACCTTTAAGACCCTCAGGTGGTAGAAGAATGGAATGTGCACATGATGATACATAAAATAAATAATGTAATGCATACTTATGCAAAGAAAAGTAAGTCTGAGGCTCCCCTTCTGAACCATCTACATTTTTCTTTACTTTGCACTCCTTTTGTCAGCTTATCAAAGTATCAGGAAAAAAACAACTTTCAGCTCAGTGGTGTGTATACATTTCTATACCCTTTTACTGGGCTTTGAAGGAAACCTATTCAACAAATTTATTTCCCCCTTCCCTGTGCAATTTTTAAAATGGAATTTTAGACATTGTTTTGGAACTGTAACTGCTGCTTTGGGGTTTCTTAATGACCCAATCCCGATCAGTGTTTATTAAAAATAGAAAAGTTTTTATTTTTAGCAAGAAAGAAACAGCTGGCATGTATCGAAAGGAACAGTTGTTTTCTTTGTCATTCCATCTCTCTCTCTGCTCTGTTGCTGCAGCAAAATGACAGCTGCGGAAATGTAACTGGGCCAACCCTATTTTGGGGATATGCTGAACTCATAAATCCAGTCCTAATGAATCTGTCACTGGATTCGGAGATTCAGTGGAAGCCAAGAAGCCTATTTAGGATACTACTTCTGCTGTTATAAAAGGGATGAATACTCCCAAATAATATTACTTTAGTTTACAGAGAAACAAGCACCCTGTCAGCACAGGTAAAATAGGCCAAAAAAATTGTAAAATGTCACAGCAGAATAATACATCCTTCAAAAGCTCAAATGGCTCTGTCTTTTAAGGGATAGTTTATTTTAACTGGGATGAAATAGGAGGACAATATAATAACTGCAATAAAAGGGTGAACTCTGTACAGCTAAGGTTGCCATGCTGTGCACACTTACTCAGAGTAAGTTCTACTGAGCATGATTAGTTTCAAGTAAACATATTTAAGACTTAACTGCACAGGCAGGATTCTTGAACAGAACAAAACTTAGCCAGACAATGATAAATAAGAAGCACTAAGTGAAAATCCAGACACAAACACTGTTGAGCTTTTTGAGAGACAAAGTTGTTGATCTCAAAAAAAAATATTGAAGTTTTTGAGCTTTTTTTTAAGGAAATTTACCCAAAAATCAACACTTCCAACATCGGTTGCCATACGCCCAGGTTTTTCCAGACATTTTACCAATTTTCGGAAATTCTGCCCAGACGCTATTTCTGATGGACAAATCCCAGATATATCCAGACCTATGGCAGCCCTACACTATAGTGCTTTGCCCCATAAAGGGGAAGAAAGCATAAATCTGTATTTGCATATATTGTTTGCCATTTTTAATGTACACATGTTCTGCAGAAATGCCACACTGTAACAGTGTGGCCACATTACTGCCATAACATGTAGCACATCTTCTGTCCTCAACCCAGGGGGCACCTCTGTACTAGAGATGCACATTCAAGAAGGAGGGAACTGCACTACACTGCTAGGATGTTGAACAGGAGCAATTCGGCTCCCATGCACACTGCAGAGCACAATTGTGACCAGGTTCAGCACAACTCACTTCAGAATTAGTAAAATTTATAAACTGGACAAAGCAAGGTACTGAAGATATATGCATTCCACCGTAGACTTTTTTTCCTTTTTCCTTTTTCCTTTTTTTTTTTTTTTTTTTTTTTTGCACAATGATCATATACAGTGATCATATGCTTCCAAACTACATACAAGTAAGGCATAATATGCAGCTTCTCAAAGGAATGATCAGAATCCAGCAAAATACACTAATTTATGGCTTAAGTTAATTTAAAGTCTTTTTACCTAAATAATGTGTAGTTAGGTTAACTGCATATTCCATTCAATTTCTTCTTACCATCTGTCAATGACTTTGTTCTCTGTACAATTCTTATACCCTTTGGTAAACTTTTAATTTTGAATGACTTAATGCTTATCCATAGTTAGCCTATGGATCCTACTTAGCCATACCAATCCATTTTTCCTCACAGGTATTTATCTTCAAAGTCAGCATGGCTAATCCTTTCCCAATACTTTAGGTAGCCTTCTGACTTCAAAATATTGGGCACTGAAGTTGTGAGCTAAAGTTGACCTGTGGTTTTCTAATATGATTCTGTGACTGACACATTTACAGAGACAATTTTCCTCTAGAAAAACTAGGATGTCACTCAAAAATACCAGCGTTTTTTAAATTATCACCTTTTTCTGTTATAAAGTAAGGAGAATCATGTTAAGAATGCCTCACTATTGCCTTGAGTTATATTACATTGTATAGCACTTCTAGCACTCAAAAGAGTTGAGTTTCTATTTACTCAAGTAGAGTAATTTTGTCACGCCACGCTTCTTATAGATAAGTAGCTCCGTACCTAAAGAAACTCTTGAGTAGCTTGTATTGCTTGTGTTACCCAGAATGTTTGAGATTACCCATAAAAAATGTTTTAATTATATTGTTTGTTTTTCATATTGTATACCACTCGGAGATTTTTAAAATCTTAAGCAGTTTATAAATGTGTTTAACTCAATAAATAAATAAAATGGAGCAAAAGGAGCCCAGACCTTAAAGCAATATGAAATATTTGCATGAAACAACAGCTTTTAGCAGGAAAGCCCTATTTTATATTTAAAAAAAATCATTTCCTACTTCCCCTCCCCTCAAAAAGCAGTCAAAGCAGCATACAACGGTACAATACACATGTACTGAAAAAACAAAATCCACAAAATACATTAAACCAACAAGAAATGCCAAGATTACAAAAACTGAAAAGCCACACTAAAGTAAAACCAAAATCTCCAAACAAATCCTAACTCTAGTCTATCTGCCTTTGACCAATTTCACTCACCCTTGACTGTTACTTGATGGCTGCAGCTTCATGTGGTGAACTGAAGGTGTGAATGTGTCATTGTGCTCTAAGTAGATCCTTCATCTCCTCAGACACAATGGAGTCAGTTCACACATTCATCTGTGTCGATATCTTGCTTAATCAAATGAGGTACATGACAGTGCAAGTCAGTCTGCCTGTGGATCATTAAAAATATTACCTCCAGATCAGAGCTGTGAAGCATACGTTTCACTTAAGTAGCAAAACTGTCTAAAGCAGGTCCTGATTTAAATCAACTTGTCTAGTGATTAATGTAATAGATTGTTATATGGGTCAATGACACTTTACACAACTATGTATCACCATCAATAGAAAAATGTGTGGCCTTTAGCATTATTTTAGGGGAACAAAAATGGCTGAGATTGTTTATCGTCATTTTGTCATTCTGTCTGAAATCAGGCTGTGACGAAAAAGCTAAGAAAAATATAATCCATTGGGTTAAGGCTATGCTACAGTTAATAATAATTTTTAGAGATGGGTTTTAGCAGTAATAAAAATGGAAACATGGGATTGGTGCCATAAAACCCGTCAAATAAATGCAAAAAGGACATAAACCTGAAAAAATAGCTTTCATATAAAACCTTCCAACAAGATAAAATGCAGCTTTTGGATTAAAAAAAAAGTCATATCTCCTGCAACTTCCATAAATAATTCACTGCTAGCTTGTAAACAATGGAGAAGCACAGTATGAATGCCAAAGAGGGTCTTTATATGTCATAAAGCCACTCAAAAGTGCACTTGCTGCAGCAAGGCTGGCTGTGAGCTTTGATGTGCAGGAAAAGAAACTGCTAAGCTGAGGTCATCACTTAGTAGAAAACAATTTCCCTCATACGGAGAAGCAGACTTACTGCTGTGCTTCTGACACAGACAGATTGGATTTAAGAAACAAGACTGCATAATATGGGCTTTCAGGGGGAAAGAAATCTTGTGTGCACCTTATGAATGACCTGAAGTAGGCACAAAATAAATGACTGCTTGGAATAGCTCCAGGAAATTGACATGACTTTGGGGCAGGGTTGTCGTGTGGCCTGTTTACACTTTTCATATGCAATTGGCATGATTTACCTCCCCTTCCTTTAACTAAACCTCTTCCACAGAGAGGCTCTCCTTCCTGCCACTCCATTTGTAAACCGTCATGCCAGTTTGGATTTTGGATTTCATATAACGGGCACAAAGATGATTTGCACACTGAAGTGGGTAAAAGAAGCCAGAGACCAAGAAAGAATCCAAGGACAAGCCTTGCAATGTTGCTGCTCAGATTTCCAAACTCCTGAGGCATATATGCACCACCGCCCCACCCAGACATTAAACTGCCAACAGATGTAGTCAAGGCCACAAGCTTAGGTGGGTATTAGGCAAATTCACAGAGTGAAAGTCTGCACTTGGTTTGCTATTCTGTCTGTGGCCACTAGTCACAATGGCTATTATGCAAACTACTAAATTCAAGCTATGAGTTTCCCTATTTTCCAGGGACAATCCCAGATTTACAGAAGCTGGCCTGGCCCAACCAGGGTTCCTTGACTGCAGGAAGACTATTCAGCCCATCACACTTGTAATTCTGCTTCAAAACCGCCTGCTCATCATTGCATGGGTGCAATTTAAGAACACCTGACGAAGGCTTCTTTTGCTACCAAATTACATACGTAGAAGATACTTTGGTATTACATCCCACATGCTACCAGAACTGAAACAATAAGCTTTACAGTGAAAATTATGTATACAGAAGAGAGAGCATGGAGATTTAACAGTACCACATGACTTGACAGTGGTAATTTATGTAAATTTGGGGGAAACAGCAAAAGGTAGGTTAGGTCAATGCAGCTGTTTCTCTCGACTTCTTCAGAGCATTTTACATGGTTTTGAATTTGCATTTATTATTGCATTTCTAACCACAAGCCTCTCCTGGGCTTGTGATTAATATTTTCAAGATGTCAAAAGAGCTTCCAAAGTAATTCTTGTCACAGCCAGCTTTAAGTGCAATTCAGAAGTCTGCCTCAGTCTTTTACAAGTTCAAGGCTGAGAAGCTGTAAAATGTCAGTCACCGAAACTACCTCTTCAAGAAGACAAAAATACAACTGCTAACATTAAACTTGTATTAAAGAGTGCAGGGTGTTTTTTAAAAAGAAACCAAGACTAATTGCCAGCTTCTTGTGAACATTATGTAATTCAGTAAAAAGCTCAATTTTGATAATACGTACTTTAAAGTCTGATAAAATTATTTTTTCCAGAGAGGGTAAAAGATAAACACAAGTTTTTATTCAATCCTATATCCACTTACCAGGAAGTAAACCCAACTGAACTCAATGGGACTTACATCAGAGTAGACATGCATAGCCTTGCACTATAAAACACAAATACTTCACTTTTACAGTCTTATACAAATTACCTGAAAATTATTCATCTTATTTAAGTCACTGGAATTTTTTTCTGGATATCAGCTATGGGGCAGCAAGGCAGCATGTAAGTGGAAGTTCTCCCATTGCTTGCTGTGTTTGGAGAGACCTCATGAAGCCCTACCTGCAATAACAGGCAATGCAACTCTGCTTTCACATGGGAAATTCTGTCCCCTGTGAAGAAAAATGGATTCTGTCCTTGTTTCCACAGTTAGGAAATGGAGCATCTTTCCACATCTCCAGGTGGAGGGTGGATAAGGATCATGTCAGCTCTTCCTACACCCACACAGGGAAGTTGCATGTGTACAGGCTTATGGTGCAATCAGGAACCCTGCAAAACACAAGCTCCCCATTCACATAAGAAGAGTACATCTATAAATGTACTTACATAGACACTGTCCAGAGCATCACCTGAACAGAGAGGTTGATGGCATGGGCAGTGGGCACAATCATGCTCCAATTTGAATTTGTACAGCAATATGTTACATGGATAAAGCTCCTGAATCAAGCCTAGCAAATTTAAGGACAGGGTGGTGAGGCAACAGTCTTCTTCCATTCAAGCTAAAATTAAGTCTAAACCTTTCCTGAACTTAAAATAGTTCTTCTTGCTCCAGCCAATGTTAAGCATTTTTAAACTCTTTGGTTTCAGTGGGACTGCTAAATTTTCTGGAGACCTCAAAAATCAGCAGGGGGGGGGAATGCAATCAAGGTGTTTATCAGCAGCACTGCTTTTAATATCACTATAACAAAGTTCAATATTAAAAACACCCAACAGAAAACATAAATGTGCATGTATATTTCACAATTAAAAACCCACTTTTAAAGCAGCTGAAAGTTTGAAAAGCTTCTGAATAATTTGGAGGCTTTGAAACGACTGCATTGCATATTAAAAACTATATCCTGGTATTATGTGCATGGCATACAATATATACGCATGTCTATACTGTATAGTGAATGGTTGGGTTTGACTAAATGTCTGCATTGTTTACACAATATGTCCCATTTCTAACAATAGCGCTTCACATTCAACCTTTTCAAGCGTCAATTTTTATTTTTACCTCGTTATAGCACTACATCTTCCATATGAGCTACCAACTTGCTTTCACTTACTTTGTACATTGTTGTTTTGTTGGTTTTATATTTCTGAAAACTCCAGTCGATAAAGGTTCTTTTTAAAGTAAAAGAAAACAGAAGTGTAGGAGGAAGCACCAGTGGGTAGGAAAGATACATGTCAACACTGTTCCTTTCACTCTTTTGGACTGTGCCACCCATGCGATTCCCTAAATAAGAGAGCACACACTGTACCCAGACTTGACTTGCATGTTTAAAAAGAGAGCAGCCAGAACTGGTAGAAAGTCTTTTGTAGGATTTTTAAGGACAGTGGCACAACACTTGCTTCCCTAAAATGCTACCTTTGCAGCACCAATGTTTGACTTTACAGTGGTGAGAAACCTCTAGTCCACGGGCAGAATGAGGCCTAGCAGGAGTCCAAATTTGGACCATGATCCCATTGTCCCCACTTCGTGCACACCCAGTCCACACCTGGCATCATATATGATGACATACATACATGATGTCAGGTTGGGGGCAGGTAAAGTCACAGCTGTGAAGGAATAATAGGGAGACTAAAAGTGCAGTCCCAATTGTTCTTTGGCAAGCACAGTTTGCATTCAACACCTTTCAAATTTGGCGCCAAACACAAGACCTAAGGGAATCGCTTCCACTCAGAAGCTGCCCATCAAAACTCCCAAGTGGAACCGATCGCTGCAGAAAGCACAGATTGAAGACCTGTCAAAGAGGTCAGACTGGGGTAGGGGAACTCAAGATCTAGCCGACTGGGTTGAAAAGATTACTGAAACCCATATCTGATTCTAGTGTGAGCCTCCAACCCTGTGACACACTTCAGCTATAACTTTGCCACCCTTATGGTTCAGCTTTTTTATTAACCATTTTATTTGTTTGTTTTTATAAGATTCTTTCTAAACCACCAACTCATCAAAAACATGCAAGCAATGAATATACGAAGGGTGCATGCACAATCTGCAGGGTTTGTAAATATCCCAGGAAACCCAATAAGGTGGCCACCTATCCTATGTTACAGAGGGCAGTGCTGTTTCTGAAGAACAGTTAGGGGACATTCTTTCTCATGAAGGAGTCCTCTATTTGAGTGTAAAATGTGGGGGGGCGGGATACTAAGTAAGGAGAGCAGGACCTTGAAGTTAACCATCAACAGTGAAGCACCTGGACAACAAACTGAGGAAATTATCATTTCTAAATTTACATCTATAGGTATGAAATTGTATATGCAAATTTTATTAAAATCTGTGTCCTTTTTGTTCTCTTTTTTGGGGGTTTGCAGTAAATAAGTGGCTACCCAGACATGAAAGTTGGTGCATTTAAGTATTTCTACATGCCCACTATGCAAAAGCCTTTGACTGTGTCGACCACAGCAAACTATGGCAAGTTCTTAAAGAAATGGGAGTGCCTGATCACCTCATCTGTGTCCTGAGAAATCTCTATGTGGGACAAGAAGCTACAGTTAGAACTGGATATGGAACAACTGATTAGTTCAAAATTGGGAAAGGAGTACGACAAGGCTGTATTTTGTCTCCATGCTTATTTAATTTATATGCAGAATACATCATGCGAAAGGCTGGGCTGGATGAATCCCAAACTGGAATTAAGATTGCCGGAAGAAATATCAACAACCTCAGATATGCAGATGACACAACCTTGATGGCAGAAAGTGAGGAGGAATTAAAGAACCTTTTAATGAGGGTGAAAGAGGAGAGCGCAAAATATGGTCTGAAGCTCAACATCAAAAAAACGAAGATCATGGCCACTGGTCCCATCACCTCCTGGCAAATAGAAGGGGAAGAAATGGAGGCAGTGAGAGATTTTACTTTCTTGGGCTCCATGATCACTGCAGATGGTGACAGGAGTCACGAAATTAAAAGACGCCTGCTTCTTGGGAGAAGGGCAATGACAGGCCTAGACAGCATCTTGAGAAGTAGAGACGTCACCTTGCCAACAAAGGTCTGTATAGTTAAAGCCATGGTTTTCCCAGTAGTGATGTATGGAAGTGAGAGCTGGACCATAAAGAAGGCTGATCGCCGAAGAATTGATGCTTTTGAATTATGGTGCTGGAGAAGACTCTTGAGAGTCCCATGGACTGCAAGAAGATCAAACGCATCGATTCTTAAGGAAATCAGCCCTGAGTGCTCACTGGAAGGACAGATCGTGAAGCTGAGGCTCCAGTACTTTGGCCACCTCATGAGAAGAGAAGACTCCCTGGAGAAGACACTGATGCTGGGAAAGATGGAGGGCACAAGGAGAAGGGGGCGACAGAGGACGAGATGGTTGGATAGTGTTTTCGAGGTTACCAGCATGAGTTTGACCAAACTGCGTGAAGTAGTGGAGGACAGAGGTGCCTGGCGTGCTCTGGTCCATGGGGTCACGAAGAGTCGGACACGACTAAACGACTAAACAACAACAACATGCCCACAAAAAATTGTGAACAATTACACCAGAGGAGGTATGCATAAAGGTGTGAATTCTTACTGAATTGTGTTTTAAAATTAGTTCCATGACAGATTTATAACACAATCCTTTTCTCAGACTTAAGTCTTGGAGTGTTCAATGAGCCTTAGTAAGAGTGTACAGGACTGCAGCCTTAGCCTCCTGAACTGTAAACAATGGGGGAAATTAATGCTACCCACTGCAAAACCTCTGGCAAGAAATATCCTACCACTTTGCTTTTGGTTTAAGACCACAAACAATATGTGACAGCCTCTTGCTCCCCAGGATGTGTGCGCATTTCTACAAATTTAAAACAGACTGGACAGTTTTATGAACTTAGCAGAAAACCTCAAGTTTAAAAGCCACTGCTCCCTTCCTAGTGCAGCTATTTCTGCCCAACGTTCATTTCCTGAAAATGATTTCATTTATCCTCAGGGGGCAAAAAATCCCTGCCCACGTCGTACTAATTCATAGTGAGATATACCAGTCAACAGATAACCAAGCACAGCAGATGTCATTTAATAAATTCTAAGCACTCCCCTGCCACCTCTCCCTCATCACATTCGAGCAATCAGGAAAGAATTCAAGCACCACAGCATCCCCACTCGTTCCCTCACTTAGTAGCTTGGACTACTGCAATGCACTCTACGTGGGGCTACCTTTGAAGGTGACTCGGAAACTACAACTAATCCAGAATGCGGCAGCTAGACTGGTGACTGGGAGAGGCCGCCGAGACCATATAACACCGGTCTTGAAAGACTTGCATTGGCTCCCAGTACGTTTCCGAGCACAATTCAAAGTGTTGGTGCTGACCTTTAAAGCCCTAAACGGCCTCGGTCCAGTATACCTGAAGGAGCGTCTCCACCCCCATCATTCTGCCCGGACGCTGAGGTCCAGCGCCGAGGGCCTTCTGGCGGTTCCCTCATTGCGAGAAGCAAAGCTACAGGGAACCAGGCAGAGGGCCTTCTCGGTAGTGGCGCCCACCCTGTGGAACGCCCTTCCAGCAGATGTCAAAGTGATAAATAACTACCTGACATTCAAGAGACATCTTAAGGCAGCCCTGTTCAGGGAAGTTTTTAACATGTGATATTTTATTGTATTTTTGGTTTTTATGGAAGCCGCCCAGAGTGGCTGGGGAGGCCCAGCCAGATGGGCGGGGTATAAATAATAAATTATTATTATTATTATTATTATATTTCTAGATTGCTTCATCTTCACCCATGCATGCATCTTCCATGGAGGCGATCAGAGCAATAGTTATGTGTGTGTATGCATATAATACACCTATCTGTGCATTGCTTCCACTGTTTCTTTATGGATGCTTCAGGACATATTCTTTTAAATTTGTTCCCACATTTTTGGCTTCTATGCAGGCAGCGATGCATCACTTTGCCACTTGCACAAGTGATCCTCATGTATATATGTATAGGCTCTAGTAAATGGCACAGTCTGGCTGAAGTTTCCATGAGAAGCCGGGATCCTCCCCAAGGCTGATAATAACAAATTTCTCCCTGATAGAAATTTGTGCCACCCACTGACTGCTCAGATAACTTTCCCAAATTTGTTAAAGTAAATATGATTTATTTTAAAATCCATCCCAGAAATAAAAAGTCAGAAGCACACTCCCCTGCCCTGTGTCAAACTACTTGCTATATAAACAGCCTTTCTACATCACACCTGTTTTCCTTAGGGCTCCTTGTACCCCAGCTGCAAAGGATGATTTTGAAGGGACAAGGGTTTGTTCTTGCTTCACAGCAGGGCTGGATTAGAATGCTTTCTGCTCCCTTCTGTCAATGGGACAAACTTCCCCAGTCAGAGTCAGACAATTTCCCCCTAAAAGTAGTAATAATAATAATAATAAATATCAGTTGATTCTGAGCCACACTGTTGTGTCCCTGATGATGTCACTGGCCAGAGATGGATTTAGGGCAGGGTGACCAGTTCTGCTGCAATGGACACAGAGCATAGAGGGTGCTACAGGGCAACTGTGACATAGTGAACCGAGGAGAACAGATAGTGAGAATTGGGCGCCACTGAAATTTGAAACACCAAAGTCTGCCCCTGCACTGGGAGCCTAATGGGCTCCAATTTGTTCCTGAAGTCCTTTGTGGTGAACTCCCAAACCTCCTCACTTGCTTTCATCCACTTCCTGAGCTTCCTATTCTGCTGGCAGTAGTAAAATGAAGGGGAGCAAGTCTCTGACTGTGCTCTACTTTCTGCATCCTGACATGAGTCAGACACCATGAAGGAAGGCAGAGAAAGTGGTCTCCTTCACTTCTTCCATTCCATTAGCTGCCATAGGTGGAGTAACAAAGGTGGAATCCACACACATATAAAAAACGTTCTGAAAATGCTTTTTTAAAAAAGTATGTTTAAAAATACATTGAATTGTCCATAAGGCTCACCATCGCCGTCTAGTGTAACATTGTATATTGCACTTAAAACACACATAAAACATTTTATTTGCAGCTGTACAGTACAGCTGAGTAAAGAAGCTAAAATGTGTGGAGGGAGGGATCTGTAGTTGCACAGGTAAGTGGAAGGTAGGAAGAGAGGGGATGAATTAAAATCAGTGCCACGAAAGAACCTCCACTCTGACATCACGTAGGATTAACAGAGAGCCAGGGTACCATGTTGGCAGAGGTAAAACATAACAGACTTTAATTTCCTGCTTGCAACTTCTAACCTCCCTGCACAGTGCCAACCACTGGTCCTTGTGCAAACACAGCTAACACCACAGTATCAACCCATGAAGATCAAGTTCACTTTCTCAACGGAACATGACTCAGCCAGTTTATCCAGATGGTGTGGAAGGTCAATAATGAGTGAGTAAGACCTACAATGAGATTCACCAGACAGGGTTCATATTCCAGTCATTGCCTGCTTAGAGAGGCATTTTAATTCCTAAGTGGGAATGGCTGAATGGTTTAAAAAGAATAAAACTGGTGCTTGTTTCCACACTCTTGGGTCAGGTGGATTTTTAAACTTGCAAAGTAGGCTTGGAGTTCTTCCCCTCTTACTCCTTGACACTGTGGCCTCACAGCGTCAGCAAAATAAAAGTTCCAGTCCTTTTAAACTTCCTTTAAGTTATTCAGTTACAAAATGAGTCATTTTGTTTGAGCATACGATTTAAAATGTGTAGTTTAAGATAACTCTTGTTATTTATATTAACTCTTGGAAAAATGGACAAAACGTACCTCCCTAAAGAGGGGGGGGTGTGCTTCCTCTTCACATGTCTTTTGACTCCAGTTCCCATCAGCTCCAGTCTGCATGGCCAATAGTCAAGGATGCTGTAAGTTGTAGTCCAACACATTGGCAGAGTGCTGGAGTGGAGGAGGCTGCTGGGTTGAGGAAGGGTGCCCTAACCATAAGTTCACAACTAACCCTGATTTACTAAAAACACCCCCAGCTGCCAGATCTTGCCCAGCTGCCTCACCAACACCTGAAGTACACAAACAGTGAAATAGAAATTGTAGGCAAGAAGATGTATAAATCATACAAATTATTTTTAGGGGATCTGTAAAAAGACTTTACAGCCCAGTTTAGATGGAAGATGATAGCAATGTAGGATCTGGTGGGACAAAGTTCTATCAGAGTCTACACACTTGTCACTAAATACATGAGTTGTGTGTTCCTAGAGGAAGGTTTAAAGACTATGGTACTGCCAATCTATACCATCAAGCATCATTGGGAAGCCCGAGGCATAAATATTAAGCTTGCGCTATTAAATTTAATAAAAACTGCAAGGCTGCGTCTCTCCATTCTTTGGGTTCTTTATCTTTAAACCAGATCTTTGGAGGTGGCAGCTGTTCAACTAAAAGAGTCACTCAGATGGAAGACTGTCCTTCGATAGCCCACCAAAGAGAGCCAGTGTGGTGTAGTGGTTAAGAGCGGTAGTCTCGTAATCTGGTGAACCAGGTTCGCGTCTCCGCTCCTCCACATGCAGCTGCTGGGTGACCTTGTCACACTTCTCTGAAGTCTCTCAGCCCCACTCACCTCACAGAGTGTTTGTTGTGGGGGAGGAAGGGAAAGGAGAATGTTAGCCGCTTTGAGACTCCTTAAAGGGAGTGAAAGGCGGGATATCAAATCCAAACTCTTCTTCTTCTTCTTCAAACAGAGAAGTGGTTTTGCCATTCTTCTGGAGCAGACATTTGTCTGTTCCTAGGCTTGCAATTCCTTTTGTAAAATCTGCAAAACTCCTCTAGTTGCAGCCAGTGAGGAGATGGCATTTCATGCTTCTCCCGGGTCCTTCGGGCTCATTAGGAGACTTGCAAGCTTAGGACCAGCCATTTGACTCACTACTAGCAAAACAAAGGTCCACAGAGCTGATCAGGCAATGACACCAATAGAGGCATCTTAAGCAAAGCTACCAGAACCTCTAGGGGTGATTATAAGAATATGATCAGAGGGCGGGGGCTGCCAGTATGGAAGTTTGTTTGTCAGAATGTATATAATGATTAATTAGAAATAAAATATCTAAGGGGTCAGTGATGTGCCCCTTCCTAGTGAACAAGCCTCAGATTGATTTATTTATTTTAAACTAGCAGTAGTCTGAAGGAGTCCTGAGTGTGAATTTATAGTATTGGATAAAATAATGGGTGGCTCTGACCTTGATCACAATAGACTGCTGCTATGTCCCTGTTCATTCCAAAAGACATAATCCAGAGTTTTGCTATTGAAAGTTTGGTGCATTTCTTTATATACGAATTCAAATGTGCAATAAGAAATGCCTCATAAGATTTTCCAGTATATATTTGGGTTTAATTTAGTTTAAAAGGAAGATATAATGGTTTAATATCTAGGGTGGCCTTAAACTAGCAAGCTTCATAACAAGGATTTACTCTTGCATTTATTCATCAGACAGATAATAAGTGCATCCTTTTCTCTTGTCAAGAGCATTCAGCACAGGAAAGGACATGGCATTATGGTAGATTATTTTACATTCATTTTAATAATGTAGTTTAAATAAAGATGTAAAACTCTTTATATAACACTGTCTGCATCCAGCCATCCCTGAAGGTTATCGAGCCAATTGCTATAGTTTCAAGGACAGTCTACTTAGTACCTTAAGAATTTTCATTGTTGTGCTCTAGTTCACATGTTTATTTTTCTGGATTCCCTCCAAGACTCTTTCAAACTAATGTGGTTCAATGATTCAATGATTGATTGATTGATTGATTGATTGATTGTAAACCTGCACTGAAGTCCAAACTATGAACTTGTTCTCTGGCCTTAGACAAGCCATCTTCTCTCAGCCTCTGACCTGCTGAAGCTGATCTTTGGAACATCTGAATGGCTCAGACCATTGACACGATCACCCCGAGTGCCCTCTCCCACTTAGTAGAGCCCACTTGGCTCCTTGGTATGCTCTAGAGTTTAAGGCAATGAGACAAGATAGAAGATGGCTTGAATGCAATTGAACACTATTGAACCTACTCAGTAGTACTGAAGGCAGCATAGAAAGCATCCTTTGCTGCCTCCATTGCATCCTTACTTTGGCACAGCTTTTCTGGGTGATGTGGGGCCTTTTACAATTGGGTCTGAAGGAGGTAACAGACCAATGGTAGGTTGGCATGACTCGTTTGCAAATTTTGAGGATAAAACCACTTGCATCTCCCGGGGCCTTGACTCCACCGTTACAGCAGATGGAATGCCTTCCATCAGCTTTGGCTGGTGGCCCAGCTATGCCCCTATCTGGACAGGGATAACTTAACTACTGTCATTTATGATCAGGTAAACTCTAGTTTAGATTACTGCTATGTGTTATATGTGGAGCAGCCTCTGAAGAGGGTTCAGAAACTTCAGCTGATGCAGACTTCAGCACCAGGTTGCTCATTCAAGGAAGACAGTTTGAGCATGTAACACCAATCCCGGCTCAACTGCACTGATTGCCGGTTAGTTTCTGGGTGCAATTTAAAGTGCCATTTTTTACCTATAAAGCTTTAAATGGCTCAGGTCCACAATACCTCAAGGATTGCCTCTTCCCATATGCACTGACCCTCATCATCTGAAGCCATTCTTTGTGTGCCCCCCTCCATGAAAGGTCCAAAGGGTGGCAATACGAGAATGAGCCTTTTCTGTAGTGAATTCCTGTTTGTGGAATGCTCGCCTTCGGGAGACAAGCCTGATACCCTCATTATATATCTTTAGGTGCCAGGCAAAAAAACTTACTCTATAACCAGGCCTTTGGCCTTTAACTATCTCTGGCCTTTTAGAAGCAGGCAGGGTGTTTTAAATGGATTTCTCCTTCCTCTTGGTTTTAATGCATCTATGTGGGATTTATTATCAATGTAGTTGGTTATAAACTGCTTTGGGTCTCCCTGGGCAAGATAAAGTGACTGACAGATATAATAAGGTAAAGGGACCCCTGACCATTAGGTCCAGTCGTGGCCGACTCTGGGGTTGCGGCGCTCATCTCGCTTTATTGGCTGAGGGAGCCGGCGTACAGCTTCCGGGTCATGTGGCCAGCATGACTAAGCCGCTTCTGGCGAACCAGAGCAGCACACGGAAACGCTCTTTACCTTCCCGCTGGAGTGGTACCTATTTATGTATTTGCACTTTGACGTGCTTTTGAACTGCTAGGTTGGCAGGAGCTGGGACCGAGCAACGGGAGCTCACCCCGTTGCGGGGATTCGAACCGCCAACCTTCTGATCAGCAAGTCCTAGGTTCAGTGGTTTAACCCACAGCGCCACCCACATCCGCTACAGATATAATAAATAAAAATAAAATAACAGTGTGAGCTGTCACCATAGAACAACATCTGTAGGAGCAGAGGACAGAGGACCTGCCTCTGGAAGCAGGTAGGAAGAGTACAACTGAACAGGACCCACCTATGGGAAGCCAGAGGAGGTACCACCCACCTTGGGCCTGCCCATAAAAAGCAAGACTAGAGTGAGAGACTAGGATGATACCCGCTGTTTCCAGAAACTCTTCTCACTGCAAGAATTTTGGGAGTGAGTTTGTTTGGACCCTGAGTGGGAATGCAGAGGCTGACAGCAGGGCCATCTTTACCCAGGGTTGCAAGGGGTGCGGGGCACCCGGGCGCCAAATTCTGGGGCGGCACCAGGCACCCGCCGCTGAAGCCGCCTAAGCTCTTAACTATCTACCTGTTATGAAATAATAAATAATTTTGATCAAGCTAGAAAAACAAAATACATATATACCTAGGTATTGCTGAAATGTATACCTACTGTTTCACTAAAGGACTTTTGACTTTGTGCGCTCATTTACCAAAAACGAGCCGCGCCAGCGGTGGCACTTTTCATTCACAACGGCGGCACTTGTCAGACTCACCGATGGCACTTGTCATTCTCAACAGCACCGTGCACGCGAAATTAACTAAATTTGGGGGCATTGGATGAATCTTTGCACCCTGGCGATGCATATGCTAAAGACGGCCCTGGCTGAGAGGGAGGGTGTGTCAGAAGGTAAATGAACCAATGTGTGTGTATATGTATTTATGTATATGTACTTTGTATTAATGTAACATTTTTATATGTAAATGTATATTTTTGTAATATTTTGTATAAGTTGTCTGTTGTTGCTTCTGTTGTTTGTATACCAGATATTTTTAAATATATATTAAATAATCAATCTCACATATCCCTGGGAATGTATGTGCAAGTGGACTTTATATAGATTCTGTTTGTACATAATCGGAAAACTGCTTACAAGAAAATCCTTGTACAAGCTCTTTATGTTCCTAATAAATGAGAGCAACTCAAAAAGTTGAATCAAATAACTATGAATGCTGAATCTCTTAATTCTGGTACAGTAAGTGCAGACACTGTGGTTTTGCTCATCTATTTACTTTACACACGCTAACATTCTACCTGACAGACTAGTATTATTAAAGTACAGAAGAAAATGAAAGGTCATTTGATCTGGCCTTTCAGGGATAAAAATAAATAAATAAATCCTGCTTAGACGATATACTGAAAAACAGCTTATCAAAGGTGTAAAAATAGGCCAAACACTTAAAGCACTAGGCACCAGAATTTAATAATCAGTATAGACTTTCTGAAAGATCCACTTATGAAACACCTATAAGTGATACATCTTACCTCATTTATGAGCCGAGGGAAAGTTCACAGCTGTTGAAGATACTATTAGAAAGTTGCTCACAATTTTTATACATCCAGGCAATTTAGAAAAAGAAAGAAAGAAAGAAAGAAAGAAAGAAAGAAAGAAAGAAAGAAAGAAAGAAAGAAAATTCCTATAGATGCAGAATTAACTTATGCCCTCTTTGTTCCTACACATAGGGGATCTATGTGTAGAAGGGGGCAGTGGTGCCTCCACAGGAGTCCCCTATACCACAGGGTTTCCACATTCCCACTACCTTCCACAGACTTTGCCAATTCAGTCACCCATGACTACTGCGTGGGTGTCAGGCGGACAGGGCTTAGGGAAGTTGTGAAGCTTTTGATATGTGCCAGTTGAAACTAAATTCCCCCGTTCTGGCAATGCTATTTTTAGGATAAATTATCTGTGAGAATACAAAAATCACAAGCAGGGGATGCAGCAAAATGTTGTATTGGGGAATGACTTCTGTTCAGGGTTCCAACCAACTTTGCTATTCACTTTCAGAGTTCAGAGCTTTAACATCATCATAGCCTACTTTTTCTCCCCTCTTCCTTTTATTTAACATCTGAAGAAGAGTTCTGGAGAACTCAGAAGCTTGCACATGATTTTGTGTGCCAGTTAATTGAGTCTTACTAATCACACCATATATACATACCAAGAATAAGAATTGAAGTATCTTTTGGTTGCTGAAGTCAAGAAAGCTGATGCTCATGTACCTTGTGCAAGTATATTGCAGGAGACTTCATGGCAAGAATTTTAAGATTATAAAAATCCTTTTAAAAGTCAATGACAAATATGACAAGCTTGCTACTTCTGTGCTGTGCTAGCTTAGAGAATCTTGATGGGGCGAAAAAAAATACTGTGATATTTTAAATTGAAAGTATCTCTTATTCTGTCACTCCAGCCTGTGTGAACTGCTCTATTTATTGAACACAGTGAATGAAATTGGACCTTAGTTCTTCAGTGCTCACCTAATAAATTCCACTTAGGTTCAGTACAGAACTGCCCGCTGGATAGCAATATTTGGTGGTTGTTGTTTTTAGTCAGGTAAAAAGTAATTTAAAAAAATGTATTATTTCTAATCCTGTACATCAAAGCTTTTTGGAAATAAACCCTTGTTATTCATGCTTTGGTCCCAAAGTCTATTTGGGTCTGCTATCAAGAAAGCCAGGTATGGGTCAGTTCCTGGATCCTAAGCTTTTTAAAGAAAGAATTAACTTGGGACAAAATAAAGTGGAATGGGCCTGAGAAAGCATATGACGCCATTTCTGAAACGATTATATTGGCTTCCAAAATGTTTGTGGGCTTAATTCAAAGTGCTGACTAGACCTCAGTGGCTTCAGCCCAGTGTCCTTAGGGGACTCTGAATCCATCTGCTCCTTAAGATTGCTGTTTCTTGTTGGTTGACATTGAACATTGTTCTGGGTGTTTTATTGTAGCTACCACAAGATGCTTTAGCATTTATTCTCCCTGGCACATGAGAGATTCCTGCAGTGAGCCTCAGTCCCATAGAAGCTCTGCCTGCAATAAGGCTTCTTCCAAAATAAGTTTGTTATTTTATATGTGTCAGAGGCTGCCCTAGGTCCCAGCTCACAAAGGACCAACGCCAGGTCGTTGTTATATGAAATAGTCTTTATTTAAGTTCTGTTTCATTCTTACATTCTCAGCGTGCACCTCTACGTCTCGAACCCTAGACCGCCGAAGCTCCGTCTGAGTCTCCTCCCCCCAGGCACCAGTTTAAGACCCTAGCCTTGCTCCACCTCTTCCTTTGTTCTTTCCTCCTCTGGGTCCTCTTGCCTGTCGAGGACTCACCTTTCCTAGACTCTTCAGAAGCTGAGTCTCCCGAGTCCTCCCCCAGCCTTCGGCGGGCTTTAGGACCTGGTTCCCACTCCGGGCTGTCAGCAGTCCCGCGCGCCTGTACATTTGAACTTGGCGCGCGCGCGCAGCCCGACACCTTCCTCCTCACTGCTACACAGCTCCTGTCGCTACTCTCCTCCCCAGGGGTGCTGCCTGGCTCTGACTTCCCCTCCATTCCCTCACTCTCCGACGGGGGCGTGGCCAGACCTGACTCCTCTTCCCCCCCACTGCGCTCCGGTGGGGAAACTGGTCCTGATCTCCAGCTACTACTTTGGGAGTCTCCGCTGGCCCCTTGCTTCTGGTGTGTCCCCTCTGGGACCCCCTTCTCCCTGGCCGTCGGCGCCCCCTTCTGGGAGTCTTCTGATTCACTGGAGAGGCTTATGGAATCTCTCGATTCACTGTCATTCTGTTCTCCGCTACCTTCAGATTCCTCCCCCTCGCTCTCCATTTCCTCTCTCCCCTGTGGCTCAGTCCCTGAGCCCCTGACAATATGGTACTAAAAATAAGATACAAATGGTACATGCTATCAAGCTTCATGCTATCAAGATACTCTATGTGGTAGACTTTTGCTCATCCAGTTAGGTGTTACCCACTTTCCTTGGCAGTAAGAAGCCCAGTGTGTGGGGGTACAACAGGTTTTTGTTTCCTTTAGATGAGATAGTGAGCCCTGGGAATATCCTTGTCCTTGATATCTATTTAGAAACAGACAATCTGAGCCCCCTGAAAGCAAGTAAACCTCTACAACAGACATCATAGCCACCATAGGAGCCAACTCCTAGGATCCCCACAATAAAATATTTCAGGGGACTGGGTCCCTGCAAAATTGATGGGCATTTCCATTCAAATGGTGTGTGTGCACCATGACATGTGATTGATTATGCAGGGTGGGGCTTACCTGGGTCTCTGCAATATTTCATTCAAATTGGCACCCCCTGAGAGCCACTAACCCTGTTTCACATTCCTAAAGTGCAACTGCACCAAGAATCCCAGTTTCAGCCAACTCCAGATAAGAACTCTTAGTTTTCTATAAATGCATGTGTTCAGATTCAATGAACTATTTGCTTCTATTCACTAATGGAAGGGTGTCACCTTTCAAAAGTAGAGGAGAGAGTTCTCCAGTTACCAATAAATATTGCTGTTCTTTCCTTTTCTTTTTAAATCCCTATGTTGCTTTATGATTGGCCTGTTTACAATAATCAAGACAGCAAAGTTCATAACAATATTTGTCATATGTGTGGATATGGTCATTATATAGTTTAGTCACTAGGTGGCAGTGGACTTACTTGGATGGAGTCTGTTACTGTACTGTCTTTAACTGAGATAATAAAGATCTTGGCCAACCCTCAAACTGGTGTGCCCTCTAAGCTTTCCATAACATCTAGTAAGTTTTCGAGTGTATCTTATTATTCTTGCACATCAGGAATTTCAAAATCTACATGAACTGTACAACTGGGATCTTTATGAGAGCTGTTCCCCCCCCCCATATGCTCCATGGCTGGTGGTACTTTTTTTTAATGTCAAAAATTTACACAGCAACAACAAAACATCTAAGACACTTCCTCTGAAAGAAGTTATATGTGCTTTGCTGCAAGTGGCCTCATTTTGCAAAGTCATGGTAATATGTAATGAAAGGAAAGTGCAGAAGACTACAAAACAACCTAATCAAGTGCAATAATGAATATTTCAACAGGCCGACATTTCAAAGTTTTAATTAAAATTACTAGTGCTATTGATATTGTAATGTCTTTGGGTAACACAGAGGCGAGTCATCACAGGCTTCCCAAATGGACTTCATTACACATGCAATTAATTATAGATATTGCTGCTGAAACTACCCTGGGATCTCTGAGATTTAAAGCAAGTGCTCAAGCATTTAAGTGTAGAAGGTAGCTCCGCTAGAACCAGCAGCAGATTAACTGCTGTTATACTTAACCCAGATACCGTATCTCTGGGCTAGGTGTCAGAATCTTTTCCACCAGCTCCAGGCTTTACCTATCTACTTCAGCAACAGTTTCTACTCCTGCACTGCAGCCTCAAATGAAAACACATTTTGAAAACTAAAGCCAAAGTTGCAATGGTTTTAAATACACACCCCATCTAGCAATCAACACACACACTCTCTCTCTCCCTCTCCCTCTCTCTCTCTAAGCAGCTCTGTGAGCTGGAAGGCAAAGGAAAGTTTTAATCAAAATGCATTGCTGTACCCTCACTTTGACAATGCCTCCTTCCACTGCTCCCAGCCCACTCTGATGATCCTTCAGGACACACGGTGCTGTTCTGACAAATATTTCCTGACTAAGATGATTATTTCTACACTGCCAGACGTACGTGCAGAAGAGAAACAATGGCTTCTCTTAGAAAAAGTGAAGTGTACTTTGGAATTTGCCACTTTCAAATAGCAGCAGTGTCAAAGAGCAAGCACCAAACCTCAATGCAGATTTTAAAAGCAAGAGTTGATATGGCCCAAAAGGAAATGAAATCATTATTTGGAGACTATCTTTTAATGCATTCCTCCCCTTGCTCCCACAGCTCACCATTAAAGGAAGTTAAAGCTATTGTCAAAGCCTTCTTGCTTATGTACATTGGTGAGCTGCAGCCACTCTGGGATCAAACTTATTTTAGAAAAGATGAGGAGCAAGGCTGCAGCTTTCAAATAACCTTTCCTCCTTTTCCCCCCAGGTGAGGTTACATTTCCTACATTCTGATAGCATCCTTCATCCAGCCTCTTTGTATACTTCTTTTTGCTCAATCTTGCTGCCATATTAATTATATTAAGTGATTATTATATTATATTATATTAGGCAGTCGCTTTCCTCACAAAAGTGACCCAAAGCAACTTAACACAGTAGAAATAAAGAGCCTAAAACATAAAAATATATATGTACAAATAAGACCAATTTTACAGATCTCACCACACTAAAAGAGGATACAAATATATGAAACCTTTTTAAAAAGGCAAGTATTTGCCTGGCACTATTTGGATGGAGAGAGGCCTGTTGAAATTCTCTACCTGGCCTCATTGCAGAAGAATCCAGAAGGCAGCCAAAGCTATTGATTCCTCCTTCCCCTTACTCGTCTTGCTCCACCTCAACATCAAATCTCCTGGACCAGCACACCATGCCTATCTGACTGCTCCCCTTTTTCCTGCCCATTTCAAGCTGGTGTCGCTTATATCAGACATTCCCAGCTGTCGAATATACCCCACAGAGAGAAAACAACTTCTTCATTCACATTGCTTCTTCACTAACTGAGCATGAACTATCGCTCTTAATTAAACTGAAGCACCACTGGTGTATTTGTTTGTTTAGTCAAAATACTTACATATTAATTTTCTGCCTGACAACAGGCCCTTAAGGTGGCAGATGAGAAGCAAAAATGTGCTTGTGTACACATCAGGTGTGTGTTTTTCAAAGAAAATGCTGATGGGAGCAGGGATGGGATGTCCACTTTCCAAGCCTTAGATACTACTGCTGTTGTGGGTGTTCCAACTGATGCTCTTTGGAGGCTTCACAGGGAGAACAGCACACACCCATATACACACCTGGTGTGCACTACCTGGCAACCTTTTGGAAGCAAAACATCTCATCAAGTCAACTCAGTAGGCTGCAGCTCCTGGATCTTCACTGTGCCATAGAGAAGGTTATTGGGGTGATGATGGAAAATGTCTGCTCCCCAAGCCTTAGATGTTGCTGCTGCTGCTGCTAGGAACATAGGAAGCTGCCTTATACACATCAGACCATTATTGTTTGCACTGAATGACTATCCAGAGGAATATTTGTACACAGAGCATTTGCTGTCACCCTTCCCAGTTTGGCTGCTCCAACCACTGCTCTTCCAAAGGTTAACCAAGAGTATACTAGATGTTTAACAACAAAAATCTAAATTTAAAAAGTAGTATGACCATAAGTCACTAGGTATGCCTGTTGATAAAACCACATGAATAGCCCTTTCCACTTACAAAAGTATTGTTGCTTGCGCACTCTCCTCTTTATTTTTCCTTCTCTTACATTTTTATCATACTGTGGAACTCAAGAGAGTGTACATCTGGTTTCCACAGAGTCACCTATTGAGACACTGACCACATCTCAACCTGCTTAGCTTCAACAGGGTGGTGGCCTCGTATTGCCTTCAGACCATAAATGCTTAACTACTATTACAGCTCATACGTGCCTTTCAAGCTTAAGACAGTTTATCAGAAGCAGTGCAGACCTTTTTAAAGATTATATGCCCTGTTATTCCAAAACAACTTGGCTATAATTCACTCCTGAATGACTTTTAGCATCAGTAAAGGAAAAGGTAAAGAGGACAGTAAAGACATTAGGAAAGCTAAATCTGCAAGCCCTCCAATTTAATGCTGAAATGAACTTGCTTATTCAGTAAAGATGAAAAAGCTGCATGTTTTTCAGCGTCGAGGAAATAGCTTTCAAGAAATTTATATGAAATAGCTCAGAATGAATGTTGTCAACTCCTCCTTTAAAGTTCCTTTGACAGATAGCAATACATAGGTAGCCAAGTCATTGCTCAATTACATTAACTTCCATAAACTCAGGGGAGCTGTTGAGCAGAGAATTTAGAAGGAGTTCATTACTTACCAGGCACGCTTTAAGGGATATTGTTTATGCTGTACAAGCATTTGAGGTTTAGCTAGACAGATGAGTGGAACAGAACGCGGATGAAACCTAGAAAAGAAAATCAAGTGATACTCTTACAGAGTGCTTACCATCATCTTCTTTTTTAAAAAAAATAACCAGTGGGATTTAATAATAACCACCTTACAATATTTCCACTAAAATGAGATTGTGCCACACATCTTTAATCCCAATTAAGGCATTTTTAACAACTACGGTGTTGCAGAGGAGCCATGGGGATTCACTTGAACAAAAGGCTCCATTATTAAAAGGTCAATCTACCCATTATCAGAAACATAGGAAATAGCACTTCCAAAACACTTGAAATGTTTCCATTCCCATTCGTAAATTATTTTCTTAAACTACAAAAATCCCATCACAATTACAGTTACCCTATCTAGTCACAGAAGTCACACAAATTAGTCTGGCCATTCCTTTGAAATATTCTTCTCCACTTGCTTTACCACAGAGCTTTTACTATCTTCCAAAAGATGTTAATGGACAGTAGATGAGTGAACTGTTTCCAATCCAACCTGTTTGAGAGATATAGTCCCCTTTCATGTAAATGGGTATGACAAACAGACTTTGGGGTTTGCAAAGGCATTCTGTTGCAATATATGTACTCTTCAACAAAACGAGATGAACTTGCATGTCTTACCCTTACGCATTTAGCAAAAAATAATTATAGGTTGGGCTATTCTTTTTTGTTTGTTTTTGCCAGGCCGCCTGGAGTCATCACACACAACCCCCCAAAATCAAGCTCTGATTGAAAGTATCCAAAGCATTGGAAGAGTTTCAGCAGATAAAGACCTAGTTTTCACTGAGGAAGCAAGCCTAAGACCTAGTTTTCACTGAGGAAGCAAGCCTGTGGCTGGGCTGTAGCACTTCAGCCTCACAGTATTAATTTCTCCTGCATTCATTTAAAAAAACAACACACGCTTTAGAAAACTAGGTGTCAAGATGAAGGATTCCAACCTCACTTTTTCATGGCATGCTAGTTTTCTAAATGCCATGATTTTGAATTTTGGGGGGGGGGGGGAGGGTTGAGAGCTACAGCCCACACTCAGGTTTACCACCTCAGTGAAAAGTAGACCCAAATCAATCTATTTTATTGGCAAACGTCCCCACTGCCAGAAAGCTTACATATGCCAAATTGTGTGGTTGTGTCACAAACATGCTTGGATGTGCCAAACATTTTACTTCTGCCAATATCCGTTCCTGCAACCTGCTGCTGTTGCTTGAGCTAAAAATTCTGGAGAGTTTCAGAAAGATGGATTTCCTAAACAAGAGACTCTCTCACAAACATAGAGCCCTGACTCAACTCATTTCTGCCAGGGCTGGCTGACAGTCTAATCCCATTACTTTCAAGGGAGCTGAATTTGTGACAGTCACTCAATAATAATAAAAAATAGAATCAGGGAGCAGAAAACAAGTAATAAAAAGCAGGAGTTGTTGTTTTTTACAGTGTGTGTGGAGTGTGCTTAAAGTGTAAGTGAATTTACATTGTGTGTAGTAAACAAATAACCTGAACAAGATGAAGGACTGGGTGTAATCGAAATGAGAGGGTAATGGACTGAGCTAGTCACTATTATATCCTGACTAATTTAACACTTGTGAGAAAGCATGTATTGATCAGTATCTAGATTTATGTTATGCTAGTCATGGTGGCGCTATGAGAGAGGCTTGCTTTATAGGGGGCTGCCACCATCTGTATCAAAAAGCCATTCTGCATGTGGAGAACTCAGCATTGTTGATAACCTTTACAGTAGCACTCTGCCACCAAGAAGCAGTTGCAGTTCTGTTTTACTTTGCCAAGTATGTATAAAAGGACAATAGAATAAATGCTGGTGTGAAGTATGGGAAATTTTCCTCATGGATCTCATAGACCCACAAAAAGTCTATTTTTCCCTAGACCAGGGGTCAGCAACCTAAGGCCCATGGGCCGGAAGCAGCCCACGGAGGTTGTTTGACCGGCCCCCGAGCCGTCCCCGAACTGTGCCACCTGCTCACATGCTGCGCTAAACCGGCGCAGCACGGCATGGGGACTTGCTTATGCAGTGCTGGAAATCACGTCTCCACACGCTCAGACACCAAAAATTGTGTCTGCACAGGTGTCGAAAATCGCAGGTATGCACGCGATCTGGCCCACAGAGGGATCTCCACAGGACTGATCTGACCCAGGCAAGATAAACCTTGCTGACCCCTGCTCTAGACTTCACAGGAATACATCCCAGACACAAGGATTTGTGTTCTTGGCTGTAGTCCACAGTTTCTTAACTCAGTCACTGAAGCTTAATACATGGTTTTAATTATACACATAACATGCAGGTAGATGGAAGCGCTAATTGTTTGAAATATTGCTAGAGACTTACGACCAATGATGTGGCTGATTAGTTCAAATCCATCTGAATTTTTGAGCCTTGCACTTCCAAATCCTTATTGGTCTGTCAGACCAAATGTTTTACCAATCATGACTGTTGCCTTACTTGTATGTTCTTTCTCTTCCTGATAATGGCACCGTTTCTCCTATGTGTAGGCCCCAGAACATTTCTCTTGTAACCGATCACTAACTGTGATTTCATTTCTCTCAGAAAAAGGTGTACTAGTTTCCTATTTTCTGGTGTTCGCATAGGAACTTTCATACAAGTCCTGTTCATCAGCATTACTTACTTGTAAGACATCTATGCAGTGCTTGTTTTCTTTTTTTAAAAAAAGTGTTTAGGGGTACTCACATTTTCCTACTCATATTGAAATTCTGCCCCTCAACGGGGCCAAACCTGGATTCACAAAATGTTTAGGTGTATTCTGCATTCCCCAAGAAAAAAGCACTGCATCTATGTATAGAGCAAGGAGTGAGACCATGCCCCTATACATGAGCAAATGTTCACATGTTGGGCTAAAACAAAGCATTGTATGTTCCTTTATGTACTCTTTCATAATACTGCTTTTAACACTATTAAACGACAAAGCATAGATTCATGCATACACGTGCTGTAATATATTTTGAGATTGCTGAATGAGCTGCCAGCAGTGACTTAATAAAAGCACTCTAGTAATAAATTAGATTGCCCAGAGATTGTCAAGTGTGTGTGCATGTTATACATACAAGCCTCTTTTGTGCGTCCTATGAGTACCATCACTTCTACCTGAATACAAAATCAGTGTTTCAGCTTCACCTTTTTGCTTTGGTAGGACCTGAATCAGCTTCAATGTCATCTCTTCTTTGCTTTAGAACTGTTATTATTTTGCAATAAACAGAGCTTAAAAGGCACTTTCCCTGCAAAGGCAAGGATATTGTACCTTGTAATTTGTGACCTTGCATGCATACCCAGTTTTCCTAGTTTTTAAGTTTTCGAAGACCAAACGCCTCTCACATAATTGTGTTTCAAGGACTTCATTCTGCCAGAGTTGTCAATAACCGAATCTGTCACTGTCAGGCATGCTAATTCCTATACAAGTCCAGCTATTGTTCTTTCCCACTGCCTCCAGGGACGCTGACTTGCTCATAGACAGCACATGCAGAGGTTCAACATGCAGAGTCATCCCCTACTGGCTCATTACTTAGCATCCCCTGCTGATTTTGCCATCCAACAGAGAGAATGATTTGATCCTGGCAAATAAATTTGTCAGGGGTGGACCAGTTCAAATATTATTCTGTTTGGAAGAAAAACATCTGTGTAATGATGCAGCTATCTGGGCCACCGATACGGAGAAAGCTGATCTAGCGGGGAGAGAGAAAGAGAGAGGCAGGGAGGCAGAGGGAGAGAAAGGACACTGGCACAAGCTTTTAAAATGGCAAACGTATCTAAGCTGTTCTATGACCTGACTGCAGCATGGCATTAGGAATGCTATGCTAGTCCCAAGCCTTATAATACATATGGAGATTTTCATGTTAACAGTTGCAGCAATTACAGAATTTCAGCTCTGGGATATCTTTTGCAGCACTTCATGTGAATCGTGTTCAGGTCACTCACGGATTATTAACAGAATTAAGGTCCTGGATATTTGTGAAAACCTACACAGAATAATTTCCAATCCAAGCAGATCCCAGGGGAAAGAGTCGCGACACCAGGTTTGAGGGCTAAAGATGGTTGACAAATTCATTAACTTAAAAAAAGATTACTCACTATTGCAGACAAAGAAGCCCCTCCAGAGTAGATTAAACTTGCTGAATTTCTGGTAGATCCAGAATAAATATATATTGCTGTTCTGCATATTGTTGTACATTGCCTTGATTTTTTTACGAGTTGGCAGCATATTTATTTTTTATAAAAATAAATCAAATTACGGGTGCTTTTAAAGTGTTTTTAAGGCTCTAATTTACTTATTTTGTTCCAGAATTGGATGCAGATTGCAGGCATGGCCACCCCTTTTGAGAGGATGAAACCTGCCAAATTTTAGAGAGGTAGACATATGGGGTGGAAGACAGAAATCACATTCCTTTCCCTAGTTATTTGGAAAGGTGAAATGTGCTTCTAGGCAAGAAACCTGCCAAAAAGTTCAGACAAATAGATCTAGGGGCTATAGTGACAAGTGATTTTACCTTTGTTATAAAAACCTTGAAAAGTCACCAGTGGGGGTTTTTTATTATTACTTCCCTTCTTTAAAGTACACTCCACAAAGAGAGATAGTGCGTAATACTTTTTAATTGTTAGAAAAAATGATTGTGAAAGAAACTGTTCACCTCAATAGTCTTATGTCTCTTATAACCAAAACTCAGAGAATGGCAACCCCCATGAAGAACTCTATTCAACATCTCTCCCTGAGATCACTGTCATTGGAGTGCCCTGTGAAAAGGCCCTGTCACTAAAAACTAAACCTGCCCATCGAAAGGAAAGATCCCACCCTCCTCTCCGCCCATTAGCCTCTAAGACTCTGGGAGTTTTCCCAGTCAACTTGCTTTCATTTCTTGGAAAGGGGGGGGAGGGAGCTATACATTTAATTCTTTGGAAAACTGAGGCTAGGGCAACTTGGAAGCTTGTAGAGTCCCTGATCTGCCAACAGATGATGTGTTAATGGGACAATCTCACTCAGGAACATGAAATCATGACCTGTACCCTCCTGCACAGACACAGAGTTGAGACACACTCCTAGTGTATATTTAGGCATACAACTCTAAACAATCCAGATATACAATACCATTCTAGCTTATTATGAGGATAATATCTACTTTTTAAAAAATCTGGCTGTTCGGTTCCCCACTAAGTGTCCTAATCACCATATTACTTTGAATTATGTTTTTTTTAATTATTTTTAAAAATGTATTTTATTTAATGAGTGGAAGCAATTAAGTGATGCATATTATCTCCTATGGTGATGCAAGCTTTTCAAAGCTGAAGACCTTGTAGTGCAACCAGACCACACATTTTGGTCACTTCTCTTGCCTTTATCTGAACATTTTTCGTTTGTTTCTCAAACTATGGCTACTACTTTATGGTTTTTAAAAAAACTGAAAAGTTACAGGTAGGAAAATATGCCCTTTGAGTGATCCACTCAAAGTGTAATAAGCGAAATAACTCTCTTCTAAAGGAAGCCATGCAGTCTATTGAAGAGAGCTCTCCAGCCACCTTCCCTTATTTTACACATTTCTTTGGACTGTACATGTGCCAAGCGGCTGTTAGTGGTGGTGTTAGAAAGGGCCAAGAGAGCATGAAAACAAGGCAGCTAAATTGCTGCAGCTCACAATTCAGTTCTACAACTTTCCAAAAGGATGAAGTCTCTTAGGAGTTTGTCTGAAATTGGGATCTATATTTGTACATGGTGTGAGACCAATCTTTTAGGAAAGTGCGTACAGGCAGAAGCATTATCCTATTTCCGAGATATTGGGAGATGTCATAAAATGTGAAAACCCTGACTGAGACCAGCATTTAAGAGCACATTGCAAAGGCAGCCTTCATTTAAAGGCACACAATTTTACACTCTGGACTTATTCATGGATATTTTCATGTCTAGAACATTTTTAACAAGACCATCTATTTTTATTTTTACTTTAGGAACAGCCCTGAATTTTACTTATGCATTTAAACATTTCTCATTTTGTATTTCATGACTGAATCCTAGAGATTAAGGGAAGGGGAACCTTATCAACAATGCTGTGCTGCAGAATCCAGCAAGAAAAGCTTTGTGCTCCTCACACTGAGAAATGGAAAGGGTCAGGAGTCTGGGATTTAGAAAAGGGAAAGGACAGGGAGCCCAGAGGGAACAACTCTGAAAGCAAGCAATGTGTTGGCAGAGGGGAGCCTGAAGGAAGAGTAGATGGTGATAACAGGACAGCATGAACCTGCCCCCCAACCTGCCCCCAACGTAACCAGACACCTTTGGTTGCTCAAAGGAAAGTCACTTTTCACATGTTCAAGGGCACTTGATTTTCATTGGTTGGCATATATAAACAGCAGTTCCACATGGGCTCCTTACCATCAGCTGGTAACAGAGCTGGCCTAGGAAAGGGAACATTGGAGCTAGAAGTTAGCAGACCTCCAAATGTCCCTATTTTCCAGGAATAGCCACCCCCAACCTTATGCCCTCAATGCCCATCAGCCCCAGTCTGTGTGGCCAACAATCAGGTGAATGGGGTTGTAGTCCAAAACATCTAGAGCAGCCGTTCCCAACTGGTGACTCCAGGGGATCTGTGGCTCCGTTCACTCAACGAAAACAACCATAGGGATATCATTTTTTCAAAAGCAGGAATTCCATGGCTTGGCTTTTGAAAAACAGGGGGCCTGCAGTACTTAGCTAATTGGGAACCACTGATCTAGAGGGTGGAAGGCTGGTGGAAAGCCTGAAAGAGAAATTCTGGCTAATACAGTTTCTACTTTCACTTCAGCATTGTGATCTGGCAACACCCAGGGACCAGTGAAGGATGAAAAACAATATTAACTTGAACAAAACAGCCAATTCTTGAGTCGAGAAATCTGATGCCTTTATTTAATCCAGCATCATGGGGAAGAACAGCACGGCATCTAAGAAGAAAACTTAGATGTCTTAGACTCCAGTGCTGAACATATCAATAAGAATTACTTCAAAGTAAATTTAATGCATATACTTTAATGAGGAAGGCCAGGTGGATATAAAAGAGGAAATGCCTTTTCTCTTCTCATTAAGAATAAAGGGAAACATCATAAATAATCGCCATCACTATTCTGTTTGAGGGGAATTCCTTCTGAGAGTTATATATTTCATTAAGGTAAAGGTAAAGGGAGCCCTGATCATTACGTCCAGTCGTGACCGACTCTGGGGTTGCGGCACTCATCTCGCTTTATTGGCCGAGGGAGCCGGCGTACAGCTTCCGGGTCATGTGGCCAGCATGACTAAGCCGCTTCTGGCGAACCAGAGCAGCACACGGAAATGCTGTTTACCTTCCCGCCAGAGCGGTACCTATTTATCTACTTGCACTTTGACATGCTTTCGAACTGCTAGGTTGGCAGGAGCTGGGACCGAGCAACGGGAGCTCACCCCGTCGCAGGGACCCAAACCGCCGACCTTCTGATCAGCAAGTCCTAGGCTCTGTGGTTTAACCCACAGCGCCACCCGCGTCCCCATATATTTCATTACCTTTTCATAAATGTCTTAGGAAGCAAGCCACCCACATATGGAATAGCACTGAGTTTACTAGATTTGCCAGATACAAATACTATGAACAACTAATACAAAAATAAAAATGATAAAGCAATATTGGTAAGGAAATCATTGATGCTAAGGTTTAATGTGCCACTAAATAAAGGTTTGGTATTGGGCATGCTGCTCACCACATGGCAAGAGATGATGGTCCATTATCACTGCAGCAACTCTATGCTGATATTATAGGCAAATGTACAAAATATATAGGACTGACATATTGGGTCAGGTAACACCAAGGCACAATTTCAGCACAGTTTGCTGCGTGCAAACATCTATCTGGTGCAGGGCTCTAAAGTTAGTAGTTGAGAGGCTCATTTCCTTCTTCCATCCTGTCCTTTCCTGTTCTTTTTTATTATATCATTTACATTTATTAGAATTATTTGCTCTTTGACTTCAAAAGCTAAGTTTCTATGAGTTTTATTTCAGAGGTCTATTGCTAAGGTCAAACTAAGGTAATCTAAAGAGCTTGATTTCTCTGCTTTATCCCTGGTACTCTATAGAAATGAGACGTCACTCTTGCACAATGGACTATTGACTAAATGGTGTGTGAGGAAAGAGTGCCACTTACTGGTTCATCAATAATGTCACTTTGTTTCAGCAGGAAGAAGTCTAAATCAACGGGGACCATGCCTTCTGCCTTTTATTGAATAACTACTAATTACAGCAACTGTCCCCCAAATGCTGACTTCAAGTACTTCCTAAAGTTGCCAATATCTAAACATTTGCCTTTGTCACGCAAAAGGATCCATGCAACCTTTAATGAGCCAATGACTGGGTAAGCACACCATCCCTTAAGCACAACTCCATTCTTGTCAGAGGGGACAGCAGGTGAGAAGAGCTTATCATATTGCCTTCTAAGGCTAATGAGCCATGTTCAGAATACATGTTTTATGTATGTAGAGGTAGGACAGCTGAACAGATTGGATTGGGTTGGATAATGCTAACTGTATTTCATTGATCTACTATTTTGTTTAATTGTTATAGCTGCCCTGAGATCCTTTCTAAGGATTCTCTCATTGCGAGAGGTGAGGTTACAGGGAACCAGGCAGAGAGCCTTTTCAGTCATTGCACCTGCCCTGTTGAATGCCCTCCCTGCAGATGTCAAACAGATAAAAAGCTATGTGGTTTTTAAAAGACACCCGAAGGCAGCCTTCTTCGGGGAAGTTTTTGAATGTGTGGTGTTTTATTGTGCTTTTACTCTTTTTGTTGGGAGCTGCCCAGAGTAGATGGGTGGCATGAAAAAAATTTTTAGTTGTTGTTGTTTAAATAGTGTTTAGCAGTACACACAGGGTTGGCCTCAGACATTTCAGTGCCTGAGGTGAACTAGAAAATGGTGTGCGACACACACACACACACACACACACACACACACGAAGAAGGGGTGAGTGAAGATCTACATGTGGCATATTCATTGGAGGCTGGATCTACAGTGGTACCTTGGGTTACAGACGCTTCAGGTTACAGCCTCTGCTAACCCAGAAATAGTGCTTCAGGTTAAGAACTTTGCTTCAGGATGAGAACAGAAATTGTGCTCCGGCGGCACAGCAGCAGCAGGAGACCCCATTAGCTAAAGTGGTACCTCAGGTTAAGAACAGTTTCAGGTTAAGAACGGACCTCTGGAACGAATTAAGTACTTAACACAATTCACCTAAACAGCCCCGCCAACACAAGCCCTGCACAAGGATTTAGCTCACATAATGGGTCTGTTCCCTCTCCCCGACCCCATGCACCCTGAAATTGGCTCAGGGGGATGAGGAGGACGCCCAGAACAGTAAAAAAGGTAAAGAACAGTACATGGGAGAGGAGGGGGTGGTGTTCCCTCTGGCAAACTGAAACGTTTGCACAGATGAAATGACTGGAAAAGCATGATTTTGAACTCCACACTCAGTAGTAAAACCATGGCATCATAGAGTTGGAAGTGACCCCAAGGCTCATCTAGTTCAATCCACTGCAAGGCAAAAATCATAGTTAATATTTGCATAATGTCACTATATGAGCTACAATTCGGGGAAACTGTTGATTTTTTCAGTCGACGTATGGAAAAATCCATACAGTGGCAGTTGTACTAAAGAGCTAACTAGAATCCAGCTAGGACTCCTTCATTACTGTGTGCCCAATGATCCACAAGAGGCTTGGCTGCTGGATGTTATTTGGGGGGAACTGACAAATGATGAACCCATTGGCTAGAGTGCACACAAGCAGTGAAATGCAACATTCCCAAGCAGAACATTCTGTCAGCCCTGGGGATGGTGGCGAAATTTGCTGCAAGCAGACTGAGCATCAGACTGGCTCACAGTCTGCTTGTCCGCTCTCTTTGCAAAGCGGTCTTGCTCGCAGCAACTTTCTGTAAACATCCTTGATACCATTTTGGTTTTTTTCAAGTATGACAACATTAATTCTGCTATGATTTAGTCAGCTACCATCACCATCAGTGTTTGAGCTTAGCTGTCTGCTAACTGGGTACTGCTGAAATGTGTATTCACTTTAATTTCTGTCCCATTGATTTAGCCATTAACCACCATTAACATTCATTGTTCTATTGTTAACCTTTCTCTTGCCTTTTGCCCACTGTGTGACTTAAGTCAAATGCACGCAGAAAGCACAGTCATTGTCTTTATGTCTTAATGTGAATTTAGTATATTTACCATTAATGAATAGGGGGAAGTTAAGTTGCATAGGGATATATAATAAATAATTAGATTTCCGCCTAACCCTCATAGTGTATAACATCTTAGGTCACATAAAAATATGTAAGGTTCAGTTTCATTTATAACTAAAGATGTTTCATAAGTTCAAAAGCAGAAGGAACCAGTATTATTCAACTATAACTGTTGTTGTAAGGATTAAGGAGATAATTGTGTGAGATGCTTTGAAAACTCTAAAGTGATTTTTAATGCTAAATATTCTCATATAATATTGGAAGAAACAGGGTTTTTTAAATAAAAAAAATCACCTAAATTCCAGATATATAGAAGATAGAAAACTCACTCTATCTTTAAAATAAAATAAAAATAAATCATTGATTCAGATATGCTGCAATTATGGGTTGTTTACTTTCTATCATACTACAGTTTGAATATGTGAGGGGGAAGTTAACAAGAGGGATTTTCATTAAGGAACTGAGTCAAGTGTTTTAATTGTTAGCAAATATTTGTCATATCAAAGGATACCGGTAAAAATCAATATGGAAGAAATTATTAAGGAGTCAGAGTGCGCTTTTGAAAATGCTGGAGGACATAATTGCATACTGATGTCCCTTATGTAGGCTCAGCAAATATTTGTAACATCATGGAAGCATGAAACAGTGTATTCTTTATTGGACAGAAAACACAATTTATTGAGCCACTGTATCCACTACGGGTGAAGCTTACCCAAAACATTCAAATATTTATCTTTCTGTATACCTATACTCCCGTGACTCTAACAGAAAGCAGTTGTTTGAAATATATTAATCCTTTTTCTCCTTCTAGCTTTTAAATTGTGCCTAATAATCAGCAGCAGAGGAGCTTCCAAAGGAGAGGCAAAACTTATGCATTGTAAGAGTGACCTCCAGTGGTAGTAGCCAGGAAATGACAGATACCATCCTGGAAAATAGTCAGAAACATAAGTTGTCTAAATATTTCTTGTTTCAATACAGCACTTTTTAAAAAAAAACAGTGAATGTTTCACTGTGTTGAATCTCATTATATTGACAATGGTAGCTGAGATTTAGCCTGTTTAACATTATCAGTTTCAATTAAAAAAGAAAAACTCCATTTGGGATTCCTAGTACAATTTTACTAATCAATAAGCATTTAACACTGTTCTACCTGGAATGTCAGTGAGTGCAATCCTTCTAATGAACAAACATGCTACAGTGCAGTCTGCTATATGTCTACTCAGAAATAAATTGAGTTCAGTAGGGTTTACTGTGGGTGGAGGATTTCATCCATATATATAATATGCTATATTATTTAGTTCTATGAAGTATTTATATATCCCATTTAGGCATTATTTCCTCAGTTTAAATCTGATGGGAATGTGCTTGCACAGCTCTGGAGCATTATGTCAACATGATTTATCAGCTCTAATGTACAGAACTTTCAAGGCATGGGGAATCTGATCTAATGGCCAAAGTGAGGGTAGTTCTGTTTTTCGGGGGGGGGGGGGGCTGATTCCTACTTCAAGCATTGAATTAGCTTGAGTTCCATGCAGTCAGTGCCTTTTGCGATTCTGAACAAAGGACTTTGAGAAAGTGTAGCTGTCAGGAAGGTGATGGGTGGAAGGTGAAAGACCTTGTGTGAGAGGATCTCCCAGGGTGGGAGAAGAAAGTAAAGCTCCCATGCGAGAGCTGAGAGGCCCTACCCACTTTTATTTGAGACAAGGGTTCAGATCTGCCTCTGATAAAAGACTTTGTGTTTTCTTCTTATTTCTCTTTTTTCTTTCCTTTCTTTTTTTGCTTTCTTTTTGTTTTTATTTAAACTGTTTTTTATTGTATCGTATGCTAAATAGTTTCAATTAAAAAAAAATAAGGGAAAGTATAGATATTTCAGCCTTGCGTCACAATTAAACCTAAAACCAATCAGCCTGAAGCAAAATCAGCTGCCTTCTCTGCACAAAGGTACTATCATGTGGTGAAAGCCCAAGGCCCAGTCTTGCAACCCTCCACACACTGAGGGCTCTATGTTGGCAGTGAGGAGCCATTCAGGGATCTAAATCATGCAGGGAGCTGACACGAGTAGAACTGGCATACCCACAGAGCAACACAGCTCCCCAACATGGAGAGGGCTTTAGGATCAGTAATGGTGACCGGGGGAAGAGGAGGGCTCTTCATTCCATCACACAATGGTTATTCCATGAGAGGAGGAGGAGGTTTTAGTCATCCTTTCTTTAGCTCCATTTTTCTGTTTTTTTCCAGAAAAATGAGCATTTCTTAACAGCCATATAACACTTTGGGGTGCTTCAGAAACAATACTTCCACTATTGGCACCGCATCTCTAGGTAGGAAGTTCCTTAACCTGGGTGCCATGATCAAGAGGCCCCTCATCTTGCATCACCATGCTGTGAGTAATACCTGTTGGCAAGGACCACAAGCAAGCCTTGCCTGCTGATCTCAAAGCTTGAGTCAGCAGGACTTGGGAGACTGGCGCCATTAAGCACTTGGATACATAGCCATTCACTATGCCAATACCTGGAACTAAAAAGTAAAAAAAGTAAAGGACCCCTGGACGGTTAAGTCCAGCCAAAAGCAACTATGGGGTTGCGGTGCTCATTTCGCTTTCAGGCCGAGGGAGCCAGTGTTTGTCCACAGACAGCTTTCCGGGTCATGTGGCCAGCAGGACTAAACCGCTTCTGGTGCAACAGAACACCATGATGGAAGCCAGAGCGCACAGAAACGCTGTTTAGCTATTTATCTACTTGCACTGGCGTGCTTTCGAACTGCTAGGTTGGCAGGAGCTGAGACAGAGCAATGGGATCTTACTCCATCACGGGGATTCAAACCACCAACCTTCCGATCGTCAAGCCCAAGAGGTTCGGTTGTTGCTCATAGGCAACCAGAGCACTCATTTAAAGATTGGTGTTATCTTGTTACCCAATTTAACTTGGCAGTGGCAGGTAAGCTTTTTTTCAAATTGATTGTTCTTTTCCTGCATGTGGCTAAGGTTACAATACTAAACACAGTCCACCAGCAATGTCTATGTGATCCCTGTACATTTACTGGGACTTGCACTGAAGTTGGTGTACCCACTATCTAGACTTAATGTAGAAGAGGGGTAGCTGATCTCTGGCCCCCTGGATGTTGCTGGACTACACATTGCTTCTATTTCCCTTGATGTGGCTACAAAATTGGTCCTTGAAGTCAATGGGAAGGGAAATTGTGCCCTCCCCACCTCCCATCCCAGCTGCAGTGAGTCAGCAGTGCTGTGAATTGACCCCACACCTCTGCACAAGATTGGATTGCTCTGCCATGAATGGGCTTCCCATATAAGCTGGCCTGAATATTCAGTTAATAGACAGAGCTAGGAAGAAGGAAGTGGCCAGTTTCTGTAGCCATTCCCAGATACTGGAGCTCCGTACTTAAGCAGATTCTTTTTGGCTGCTTCTTGTTTTGGTGTTTTGCCAAACCATTAAGACTTTCCTAGTTAGGAAAGCTTTTGACCTTTAGAGACTGCATTTTACTGCTTGCTTTGTCATAACTGATTTGCGACCCTTCTGGGTTTTATGATGTTTTGAAACTGCTTCTGTTTTGAAACTGCTGCCTTGCTATTGTTGCTTTTATTGTAATCATTTATTACTTGTTAGCTTCCTTAAACTTAGAGATGGATGGGATCAGCTGATTTCTGTTCCATCTCCAGTCTGTATGCATTCAGTAATGAACCTGCTGATTTTAAATAAATAAATAAATTGCACACATTCCCTTCTAAAATACACATTTTATATACATTTCCCCTGTAAAATATGCGTTCTGCATGCGTCGGGTGGCGCTGTGGGTTAAACCACAGAGCCTAGGACTTGCCGATCAGAAGGTCGGCGTTTCAAATCCCTGCGATGGGGTGAGCTCCCGTTGCTCGGTCCCTGCTCCTGCCAACCTAGCAGTTTGAAAGCACGTCAAAGTGCAAGTAGATAAATAGGTACCGCTCTGGTGGGAAGGTAAACGGTGTTTCCGTGCGCTGCTCTGGTTCGCCAGAAACGGCTTAGTCATGCTGGCCACATGATCCAGAAGCTGTACGCCAGCTCCCTCAGCCAATAAAGCGAGATGAGTGCCGCAACCCCATAGTCGTTCGCGACTGGACCTAACTGTCAGGGGTCCCTTTACCTTTACAAAATTCAGAGAGACATGCAGTCTACACTTTTTGTCAATGTATAAGTCTCAGCACTGCCAATTAGGTCAGTTCACTTTAAAACAGACAAAACAATTCTTCTCCATCCCTACTTGAACTCCACAAGGAAAGGCAGGGGATACTTTAAATAAATAAAACAGGCTGAGAGTTTTACTCTAAAGCAAGCCTGTGTTTAAAGGCAGGGGGAGTAGTGGAAAGAGAGCTAAATCATTAGGCCAAATGATGACAACTGAAAGCTTAGGTTAGGGCAACACCATGACAGGTCACCTGGTGGTAGGTAACCTGTGACCTTCAGGTGCTATTAGACTATATCTCCTATCACCCTTCACCATAGCCATGCTAGCTGGGGCTGGAGTCCAACAACATCTAGAGCACCACAGGTTAGCCACCCTTGCTGTATACTATCCCTTAAGACTGGAGGTATACTGTGCAAAACATTTCATTCTTCTTTACAAAGCTGAACTGTGAGGGAGTTTACATTGAGCAAAGTGTCCCTCTTCTTGTCTCTACTAGCTGAGCTGGTTTGTACCAGCTGGATCTGCGGATGTGCAAGAGGCCCAGTGGTGGCATCCCTGGCAACAGAGAGCCCCAAACAGGGCATTCTGAAGGGAGAGGTCTGTGCTGGCCCAAGATCCCCTGGATCCCAAGCCAGTCTCCCAGCCATCGGTAACTGACATTGGGCCCAATCCAGATCTGGTTGCTGCACTAGTCTGGATCTGGCACAGGGATGGGGCCTGATTGTCCCCCTCTATCCCCCACCACCACCACATCCCAGCCACCTTCCAAATTTTCCACCATGAATAGGAGGGCTGTGAGTGCAACTGTTGTTCTCCTGCTTCACAAAGCCCTGGCAGCCAAGCTGCAAAGTTTGGATTTTGCACTTTTTTTTTTTTTTTTTTTTTTTTGAAAAGCTTTACATCCTGCTTTTCAGTTGTGTCCCCAGAGTGGCTCGTGGTGTTTATACGATGTAGTTGGTTGCATTGAAACCCAAACACTTAAAACAAAATGAAAGAAAACCAGGCAAGTGAGATGAAGATCTCATTTCCAGCATTCGCTCCATCTACCTGTCCCCATCTTCTGTGTTCTCCCCAGTGTAGTTCTCTCCAGATTATTCCTTGCTTCCCTACAAGTCATTAGGCAGGCTGAATCAAAAGGGAGTAGAAACCAGTGTTTTTGCATAGGAGGCATTCACATTTCACAAAATAATCTTCAGATGCAAGCATTATGTATACAGGTGTTGGCACACACTTCTCACCAAACCTTTTTGAAATGAAGAGGACTATTTAGAGATGATACTTAATGTGAGTAACTGCTACAGAAGTCCACACAAATGCGTAGGTGAACAGGAAAAGCTTCTCACATTCTTTGCAGTGCTTAGCGTTAAACATAATAGGCATCATTTTATGAAATGGCTAACAAATATTGTTGGGGAAATGTTGCTGTAACAAGCATAAACTCTGTAACTGGTGTCATGCTGACTACTTATTAAAAGGCATTTGGGTGTGTATATTTTGTTCACACAGATCTACACATTCCACTGCATCTATTATAAGAAAAGAACTCTGGGTGAGACATACATTCATCTCTTTGTTTCATTAATTCAGTAACCACATATTTAAAATGTGTATCTTGAATGGGGTTGCCTTCTGTGTAAGACTTCAGTTCTTTCCCCCCACTACTGCCATTGATTTTTTTAAATGTATCAGACCATAAGATATGGCATGCTGTTAGAACAATGAGTCCTATACTAAAACACAGCAATAACCTGTGCCAGACCAAAACAGTCTGAACAGCCCTATCTCAGAAATGCCTCATCTGGGCCTCACAATGATCCCATCCTGAGCCCTGGCTTGATCCTCAATACCAGGGGCACCGCTGAGAGAGGGCAGAGGGCAGGGCCGCCCAATATTTACAAGAAGGGGGCCACACCCCTAAAAATTCTGCATCGATCCTCAAAAGCATATGCCAGGACGAAGATGCTTGGCCCTGCTGTATCCTTTTGAGGATCACCAAGGACACAGCAGAGTGAAGTGTCTTCGTCCTGGTACATCCCTTTGATGATCCCAAGAGTGCCTCCACTAAAGGCGCGCTGGCAATCTCTGCCGAGAGCGCAGGGGGTGAGGCATATTTGCCCTGTGTATCCCTTTCACAAGGTAAGGCAGCTGGCGGTGGGTGGGGGATGGTGGGCCAAGTCAGCCTGGCTAAGCTGGGAGGGGGGAATCCCGTGTGTGAGATCATGCACGCACAATGCTCCGCTCCCCAAATGTTGGGCACAACTCAGTGTGCCTGCTCAATACCCTCCAGGTATTGAGAACCAAGGGCAGGAGCAAGCCAGACAGGAACTCCAAAGTGACAAGGAGAGCATCTGCTTGGCCACCAGAGAGCTCTATCAGAAGGGGCAGACTTGGGAGGAAGGGTCTACCCAGGAGGAGAGAAAAGACCCAGCTGGAACTCAATAATGCTCTATCTCAGGCATCCCCAAACTTGGCCCTCTAGCTGTTTTGGGACTACAACTCCCACCATCCCTAGCTAACAGGACCAGTGGTCAGGGATGATGGGAGCTGCAGTCCCAAAACAGCTAGAGGGCCAAGTTTGGGACTGCCTGCTCTATCTTGTTTGCTTCTGCTCTATCAGGGTTTCCCAAACTTGGGTCTGCAGCTGTTTTTGGACTACAGTTCCCATCATCCCTGACCATTGGTCCTGCTAGCTAGGGATTTGTAGTCCAAAAACAGCTGGAGACACAAAGTTTGGGAAACCCTGGTATAGATCAGCATCCACACCTGGTACTGTGTCGTAGACACCAATGAAACTGGCTTATCAGCTCTTCCTACTAACTTCCCACCCACCTTCCAGTTTTTCCTTTTTCTGATATCCTGAGTAAAACATTTCTATTAGCATGCCTTTAAAAAAATAACTAAAGGATAGAGTAGGGGTTTTTTACTACTACTACTACTACTACTACTACTACTACTACTACTACTACTATTAAAATATGTTTGAACCATTAAGCTCCAACAGTGCAATTTTATACATGTTACCACAAAAGGCCTATTGTTTCCTATGGGGCTTACTCCCAAGTAAGCATGTGTGTATGACTGAAGCCTAAATCACTTCCAGTGCTTTCTGTAAATCTCTACATGCAGGCAAGCAACATTGTGTTTGATGTGGCTTACTCCCCATTGCAGTGTCCGGCTCTGATTCAGGTACCACATGAACAGCATAATTTCCTGTTCTATTTAGTCATTTCTAGATCTAAGTGCAAACCCTTTGGGCTTTCCAAATGTTTTACCTTGTGTTGCTTGCGTGTGCAGCCAAGCTGGGAGATCCAGGTGGCCACAAACTTCACTCTGTGTCACTGCAAGCCATGCTGTTTTTGCTGCTGGAGGTGTGATGGACCTCTCTGTCCCTATGTGTGTTTTATGCTATATCTAAGCAGCAGCAGCAGGTGTTATAGAAAGCACCATATGTTCCTTGAACATTTCAGGAAAACCCCATGATGGACACATTTCACTGAGCTTTACATAATTGTAAGAACATTACTAGATTCTCCATGGTAGGTACAAGGACCTGGTTGTTTTGCCTTTCTTTATTCATATCCAGCTAATTAAGGATCTTTGAACATTGTCTTGCCTTTTATGAATCCATCTGTTAACTAAGTAGATACTCCAGCATCCCAATATAGGGAGTATTCTGAACACATTTCATCATTATAGTTACCACCCATTTAGACACAAATCATTTTTCATTTCAGAAATCTTTTTAGGAACAAGTGTGACAAGATTGCTAGACAGAATGCATTTGTGCACCAAAAATAGCATGTTAAGTCAGGTGGGAGAGCATTCTGTTTGACGGTCACATGCATGCATTTTTGCTGTGCCTATGGAGCCAATATGGATTAAGTTTTTATTAGCAGATGCGCATTCCCAGCATCTTGTTTGGGAACTTGTTGCTGGCAATGCAAATCTTCTCCAAGCTGCGGTAGTTAAGAGGTAATGGGAGGGAGGTTGGTGCAATGTCCCGCCCAAGAGGGAGACATCCCTTTCTTGCAAAATGTAGAATAGGAAGTTACTAGTGATAACTAGCTGACATTATAGTGGTCCAACCAGTCTAGAAGCCTATTAATTCTACTCTTACAAGTGGCATCCATAAAGCATTAGGTTGATCCATTAATAATCCTAGAGTTGAAAGAGATGATCCTCTGAGCACTTTTTGAGGGTTCAAACATACTAAACATCCATTGGCATTCAGTTTATTTTAACAAAGAAAGACTAGAAATTAGAAGATGTAGTTTAAAATAGATTGCTTTGGCCATATTGTTACCATACTGATACTAAATAATAAGAAACACAAATTAAATATTTAATTGTTGCTGCTTCCCTTGAGGAAGGAGGATCCATGTTCCTCTAAGTTACAGGCTGTTTGGGTAGCTAATAAAAGCATTATTTTCCTAATGAATTAGATCTATCCTCAGCTTCACACATTTTCACTTGAGAAAGACAATAATATATCAAAATATATTTGGTGTAAAACTTTTAATCAGAACATTTGCAATGCTTTTACAACAACACAGTAATGGCTGTTGTAGGGGAGAGAATATAATACTGTACGACTATTTGTGTGAAAGTTTAATGCAAGCAAGAGTTTTCCTCTAGGAGCAGATTTTGACCTTGCAGTTCAACAACTGAAATTGTAATTCTTTGCTTGCTGCTGCTCTGAAAAGCAAAAGATACTTCATGTCTCCTGCCTCAAGACCCAATTGCTGCTGTTCTTTGTAACCATCAATCTTCATTTGGCTTGCTTTGCAAAGAAATTAACCTTCCTGTAGTGTTGCCTTCCCCCCCCCCAACTTATTTTATCGAAGTGTAACATAAGCCTTGAATAGCCATATATGCTTCATGAACATTCCGTGTTACTGTTTAAAAAGATATAGTGGCAATGTAAGCACTGAATCAGCATTGAGATTCACATGATCAATTTATTTTCTTGTCAAATAAAGCTCTTTAATGGTTTGCATTTTGTACGGTTGGCTGTTTCAATAAAATCTATTTAATTAACTATCAAGATCTGACGGAACACACTTAGGCACTGTCATTCATTTCAAATGAACAATAATTTCCATCAAAGACAACATGCCAACCATTTTAATGAGATATTTCAACCTTAGCAGGGTTTCATGTTAATGATCAAAAATAAATATCTCAGGGATTTTTTTTTTATCAAACTATCATTACTAACCACTTCTCATTAATATTGTGATAGACTGTCACTGCTTATTCACCAAATGCTCCATGCTTAGAACAAATCCTAAAGTGATTATGCAAATCACAGGTAAATGTGGGGGGTGGTGGCGGCCAGCAACATTAGTCTTAATTCATCATTCAATACCTGATACCATTATTGCTTTATTCCCACAGAAGAAACATATATGTAAAGTCCATAGCTCAGGAGTAATCACATACTTTCCAGTCATGAAGTCTTGGCATCCCCTGTTAAAGGACCCCACATAGACCTTGGAAAGTCATTGTCAGCCAAACTAGGTACCACCAGGTAAGATGGACCAATCAGGTGCCTCAGGAAAAGGCAGGTTCATGGGAGATGTGACTTTCAAAAGCAAATGATTTATTTGGGGTAAAAATTAATCAACTCACCCACCTTCAGATTTTATTTTATTTTTAATATTACAGGTTTCTGGAAGGAAATCTGAAAGAAAGTTAAGTATTAGCTAAATCTAACAGAGTGCAGACAGAGTGATTAAAACTGATTGTGGCTTCCTCTCAGATTTTAAATTCAAAGCATGGGAAATGGTCAGAGGGAGAATGAAAGCAAAGAAGCACACAAGAGGATTGTGCTTCAGAAGCCTTCATAATAAAATATAGTAATTAGTTTGAAGAAAATCCCATAAATTTACAGGAATTCAAATTGCAGAAGGATAGAACAAATTATTTTACACAGAGTAATAAGCAAGCCATTACAAGGCCCTGCCCACATTCCTTCCTGACTACAAAGTTCACGTCCCATTTCATAAAAACACTCTACTTTTTTTAAAAAAAAACACCTCAGAAATTAAAACTTGTTCCTTCCACTTTACAATAGCTAGGGAGCTCACAGTCAACTATACCTGTTAGCAGAGGACCTCATGAATGGTGACATGAATGCATACACTTGAGGGCAATTAGTTTTCATGCATATTTTTGCTTAAAGTATGGAGATCTTTGTCTGAAGAACGGTGTTTTAAACCAGAGCTTTCCAAACTGTGTGTCACGACACATTAGTGTGTCGGCTGCAGTCCTCTCAGGACTGGAAAGAGGTTGGTTTAACTTCCAGTTTGCTAGTAAAACTGAATTACTGTGTTGCAAAATGATGCGTGCCTAAAAAGCGTGTCACCAACATGAACAGTTTGGAAAGCTCTGTTTTTAGCAATGAGCCACTCTTCATAATCTCTTTGAAAACATTGAAGTCAGCTGAATACAGCAATAAATATCAATAAAAATAAATTGTTGTTGTTTTGTAATTGTTTACAAATATACATGCAATGTTTCTTGCCACCAACCCATGCTACAAAATACAGATAGAGACATTTGGAGGACTATATTTGGCACTTGGGTCTGAGGTTACACAATTTCCATTGAAAAATCACAAGTAGCCCAGAAAGATATGGGGTATGCATCTGCCATGCACAGTGCATTAAATAGGTTAGCCTCCCTAAAAAGCAGGCTGATATTTAGCCAAAATGCTGGGAGGTGAGGCAAGTGTTCCTGTCCCAACACGCCATCCACCACTAGCTCTGTAATGCCATTTGTGCCTGCAACAGGTGCACTTCAGGATATGAATTCAGGTGGGAAGGAAAATGGACTACAGATTCTTAGGAATTCATCTAGGCGATTAGTGTACAGTGGTACCTCGGGTTAAGTACTTAATTCGTTCTGGAGGTCCGTTCTTAACCTGAAACTGTTCTTAACCTGAAGCACCACTTTAGCTAATGGGGCCTCCCGCTGCCGCCGTGCCGCCAGAGCACGATTTCTGTTCTCATCCTGAAGCAAAGTTCTTAACCTGAGGTACTATTTCTGGGTTAGCGGAGTCTGTAACCTGAAGCGTATGTAGCCCGAGGTACCACTGTATATTATCAGCAAAGAAGATGGTTTCATTTTCTTCCTCTCCTATCTGTGCTTTTTCGTGCGGACCAACAATGGAGGAAATAAAACGCAAGAGCTTAGATAAGAAACTAATCATATCTGAACAAGTACAGGAACTGTAAGAGAACGGAAAGGAAAGGTCATAGTACAGATCAATTACACAGTCACTGATTGAATAAAAGACAGTAATTCAGTTGGAAAAGCCTTTCTTCATTCTTGTGGTTTATGAAGAGCCGTAGAGGCCTGCAATTGAATTGAAACCGCCCAGAGTTCCCTTTGGGGCTACCAAATGATACTGTTAATCACTGTTACTGTTAGTACAAAAACTGTAGCCAGATATAAAACAAATAATGAAAAGACTCCGCCGCACCTTGGGCATTGGATACCTGAAGGAACTGGGGAGGCGTATAGTATTGTATTGCATACCAAAGCCATATTTCAGACAATTGGACTCTACCAGTGCTTGATAATAGTGTCTCCCCTCTCTACCTACCCTCTATTTACATAGTGCTTGTCTCTGTGGAACCTCGTTGTGAGGCTGTAAAGCAGCAGCAGGGCTCTCGGGACAGTAATCCAATCTCAATAACTAATCTCTTAATCTAGTTTGAAATACTGATTCAGTGCCGGCCACCTTGGGTTGAGCTTTCTATTATATTATAATATCAGCAAAGCTGCTCCCTTGGAAGACAGATGTAACCCTTTCAGCGCTAACTCTTCATCTCTGGGAAAAACGTCAACAGGACGACTTTGGCCTTCAATCCCTCACCCATTATCCCAGCCCACCCATCAAGAAAAGAGGAAGACTGCAGTCTTACACACACCTAGCTGAGAGTAACTCATTTAACTCAATGGGAATTGCTTCTGAATAGACAAGCGCCTGTGTTCTAAACAGGGAAACCCTATACATGTCTACTCAGAGGTAAACCCCACTGAGCTTACTGGGACTTCCTCCCAGGTAAGCATCTATGGAGTTTCAACCGTCAAGTCCCAAAGGTGCTGTTTATTTGCTTGCTTGCTTGCTTGCTTGCTTTGGCGTATTTATAATCAAAATTCTCAAGGTGACTCACTTGAAACACAATAAAACAGGCAATGGTGTACTTGTTACCAGAGCAGGACAAAGGTGTATACACTATATAAAGGTATATATAGTTCTCTAATGTTTCAAGAAGTGCCATTCTGCCACTGACTTCCTGACCTGGAATTGACTATTGAAACAAATGGATCCCTCACAGGCCAGGGCTACCTCACTGGGCTGGCTTTTGATGTCTCTCATAGCTCCAGCTCTGGTTGCAGAAGCAGGAGGCACTGGAGGAGCAATGAAGCCTCTCTCACACGCCTCCAAAGTTGGAAATGTAAATGTGTAGCATTTTATTGTGACAAATGCAATGCATTTCAAGTGCTTCTCTTCTACAGCAGTACAAAAATAATTTCCATCTCTACATATCATCATAAGGAACTCACAGTAATTGTCATTTGCATTTGACACTTTTCAAAGAACTAGCTTTCTTTATTGTCCCTTTTATAATATAGTCAACCCTGTCATTTGGCTCATCCACAGGAGGAGGGAATTGCTTCACAGATCTTATCGCTATACAACACTGTGCAGCACTGCACTTATGCTCACACTACTATGTGTCTCTTAGGTCTTTGAGTGTCACCCCATAGATTTCACCAAAGGAGTCACTAGCTCATTCAGAGCCTGGTATTTCAGAATATCCATTTTTATTTTTATTTTAAATGCTGATGCACAGACAAACTTATTGAAGCAAATGCCATCATATTAGTAATGTAGCAAGAGAAAAATGTTGGTATTACTGAAGTAGAAAGGGAAAAAAATATTATGCTTGGAATTCTTATTTAACACAACTGCCATGAAGCAGAAAAACTATTAAGCAGTTAATGAAAAAAGACAGATGCTATTACATTAGTAATGTATAATGGGGCAGATGGGGTAGAATCATCATTATTAACTACAACCTCAAAGCCAGCCCTTCTATGAGATGGGCTGCTCAGCTGCTACCCATCTGGCTGCTGAAAGTCTCATCAGAGCATCTTGCTCTGAGGAAAGGGGTCTTTCTGCAGAGTGAGGCATTCTGGGTGAAGTGGTCCAGGAGAGCACCTGCACTGCTACCATTTTCCCACAGCTTCTGATTTTTTTTAATAAATTAAAATTTTGATATTAGGTAACTTTACTCTTTTAACTAAATCTAAAATAAAAATTATAGCCGATGCAGAAATGTGCTAGCGCAGGCACTCTCCCAGGTGGCCTCTCCCAGAATACCTTACTCATCTGAAGGATCTTTGAGGTGCAGAGGAGGGGCAATGAGAACAGACTAACAGAGCTGCGTCTGCATTACAAGCAGCAAAAGTATTTAAATGTAAGCAGTGAAAGGAAGGAGGAAGGGAAGCGGCAGGGTTGCCTCAGAGGTGCCATGTCTTACTCCAATCTAGCATATTCTTAAATAAATAAACAAAAATGATAATAAAAACCAGTTTCAAACCATATTAAAATATGGTTAAAATCAACACCAGCTATAAAAAAAGAATACACGCATCCTCTCTAAGGTCTGGCTAGGCTTGTCTAAACAAAAAATATTTTTAAAAGGCATCAAACAAAATAAAGTGCAGGTGCCTGTCTGATGTCAACAGGCAGGAAGTTCCAAAGCACAGGTGCTGCCACACCAAAATATCAGTTTATTGCAAGTGCAGAATGGGTATAATATTAGCACCTGTAAGAGCAGGCATTGGCAAACTCGGCCCTCCAGATGTTTTGGGGCTACAACTCCCATCATTCTAGCTAACAGGACCAGTGGTCAGGGATGATGGGAGTTGTAGTCCCAAAACATCTGGAGGGCCAAGTTTGTCTATGCCTCTGTAAGAGAGCCACTTCCACAGATCAAAGCGGTTGAGTGAGCCATCCTGCAAGTAAACTGGTCCCAAGCTATTAAGGGCTTTATATACTAATAGAAACACATTGAACTTGGCCCAATAGCAAATGGGCAAATAGTGCAGATCTCTGAGCAGAGATGTTACATGCAGACACCTCTTGACCTATTTACTGCCACAAAGCAAAACACTAAGTAATAGGAATGTGCCTATGGACTGAAACACACTACTTAAGATTGCTGCTTCTGCTTCTTTCTTTTAGATATAAAACATGTCATTTACTAAACATTAAGTTTCAGGCAATAATGCTTGGAGTTCTCATCATTTTTGACAGTACTTAATACATCTTGGTTTTCACTGAACTATGAAATATCATTGCCAAATAGAAATCATATTAATGACACTGCTTGGGGGGAGGGGCATTATATAATATAATTTGTACCTCAGGTTTGCGAGATGAATATTTGTCACTGGAGGTTTTTTTCACCCTGTAGTTATCAATTTAATTAGCTTTTTCTCTGTTCTTACAAATGATTTTTAGCCATCCTCAGGTATTCTTTCTCCCCACCAACAAATGTTCCTGTTAGGATTGATGAGAAATCAATACCTTTCGCAAGTGTTCACTGAAAGAATGCAGTTGTCTCCAATAGCTGCAAATGAGAGGGGATTTAAGCTAGGAGCATTTGCCATTCAAGCATGAAAACAGCACTGGTGCTCCCGCTGCTAAGCAGCATGGTCCCTAATGGGAGAGCATATCTCATTGCAGGCCCACACCAGTATTATTTACCCTGGGGGGAAACCATGAATAGCATAACGCATGGCAAAGGCAATGCACAGAACCTCTTAGAATAAACCCCAGCATGGAAAGACAAAATGATTACAGTCACATTGCCTCAACAATTAGCTGAGTCTAAAAGATGATTTTATTTTTTCCCCTTGATTCAGGAAATTGTGCTTCACAAAAGTTCCCTAATAGCAAATCTTGAATCTGAGAATTAATCTTATATACGCCCTCTGCTCCTGTTCCATTCTTCTGAAGCCCCTGGAAACTAATACTACAGTCAATGGACTAAATGGGGGTATGGAGTACTCTTTCTTTCCTCCTCTTCACTATGCTAATGAAATATTAACAGTTGTCCTTCCCATGACAGGCACAATCTTACAGTACAATGCAGCTTGTCCAAATGGCCTTGGGACATATGACCTCAGTCCAGTTCTCCATGCTTGCACAGCTGTGGGCTGCCATCTATATGTCTACTGCTATCCAACGAGATGTCAAGTCAAATGGCTGCTGATAAAGTTAACCACTCGTTTTGGAAAGAAGAAAGAGAAATATTCAAGCTGTTACCGCACGAAGTCTGTCTGTCCTGGTGTCAGTACTCTAGGCAAGTCTTTCCCAATCTTGAGTCCCCAGATGCTGTTGTTCTGCAATTCCCATCTTTCCTGACCATTGGGTTGTGCTGGCTGGGGCTGATGGGAGTTGTAGTTCAAAAATGTCTGGGGACCACGGTTGGGAAAAGCTGCTCTAGGCTTTTCCCAACACTCTCACAGGTCCTCATAGGCAGAGTCATAACATATTTAATGGGCAATATTTGCTTAGCACCTAACCTTCATTCCTTGCTGTTTAGACAGCATTTATTCATCAGGAAGATAAAAGTGCAAACTTGAGAATGGCTTGCATCTTATTCCAAGTATACATAGAAGTCCAAAAACAAGCTGTGTCTCAAAAAATAGACAGAGCGCTATATTTTTAGAAAATGAAAAGCAATCTTCTGCATGTCTCTGAAAGAAAAGTGAACTAACATGGTAACATTTGAGTCACTGCTGCTGCCATGTATACAAAAGAATTTACAACATTGCAAGTGGGAATGACTACAAGTAGGTAATATGTTACACTCTTTATATGGCTTCATAAATTAAATTCTTTACAAACTATACCCTGGACCAACTCTGGAACTTTACCTACTATCAGAGGAATTTATGGGGTTCCATTAGCCCTATTATCAGAAATCCAACAATATTGCAAACTATTTACAATTGAAAAGTAAACTTGAGAAAGAAAATTATCAGTATCTTTGGCATTCTCCTTAGCAAAGTCATTAATTGACCAGCATAAGCTCAAATTCTTGCATGAAAAAATGCATAGTGAGAATCAGTCTATTTTTCTACACTGTGAGTTGTCCCTAAAATCTACCCTGTAACTGTAACAAACTGTAACATACCAAAACAACCCATATTTTGCACCACAAAGCTTTGCTCTGGTGTTTGAGTGGCGAACTCAGGCAGGTTGTTGACTATTCTACTATTTGGAACTTGCTGATGAGGACATTGTGACTAGCTTCCCCACCAACCCTCAGCCACACACTATTTATTACATTCATATTCCAACTTTCTTCAGTAGGAGGAATTAGGATAACTAAGCAGTCACACATCCATCAGCAGGATGGAAATATGATTGCAATAGCATGCCACACATTCTGAAGAAACCATGTGCCCACCATCAAGCCAGTAGTCCAATTCTAGCTAGCATTATTCACTTACACCTGTATGTGCAGATATATTGTTCTAAAATCCACAGCTTAGGTTCAAGCCATAACTGAAGTTCAAGCTAGAAGATTATTAGTGGGCAGTTCATACTATTCTGCAGGAAAGCATTCTAACTAGGACCAGGTTCATAGTTTGGGGGTACTTATTGATCCATCCATTAATCAGGCCCAAATCAGATGCAATGCCATCAAGTGAGGACAGGAAACCAGCTCAGAATTCATAGACCCTGGCCCAGCTTAACCCTAAACCCAGACTGCTCTGTTTTGATGCTTTCACCCATGCATGCTTTCAGCAGGTGGACTAGGCAGCTCGGCACTTGCAGAGACCTGCAGAGCTGTTCTCGTCCTCTTGCATGTCCTCTAAATGTGTTCTTAGGGCTCTTCCCAACCCTCCAGAGCAGATTTGGGGAGGGGAGAAAAGCCCATTGCACTACTGCTAATATTTCCACCAGGGTAACTATTTGATTGCATGCCACCAAAAGTCCCATCTTCAGGTGGTAGAAAACCCTGCTTCTAACAGCTAGACTGTATGTTCTCTAAGACACACACACACACACACACACACACACACACACTAAGGACACCATGTTGGTCCTTAAGAAAAAAGCCAAAATGGAGTCAGACAATTATTAGGACAAACTAATATATATATAGGGACGCGGGTGGTGCTGTGGGTGAAACCTCAGCACCTAGGACTTGCCGATCGCATGGTCGGCAATTCGAATCCCCACGGCGGGGTGAGCTCCCGTCGTTCGGTCCCAGCTCCTGCCCACCTAGCAGTTCGAAAGCACCCTTAAGTGCAAGTAGATAAATAGGTACCGCTTTATAGCGGGAAGGTAAACGGCGTTTCCGTGTGCTGCGCTAGTGCCGGTTTGCCAGAGCAGCGTCGTCACGCTGGCCGTGTGACCCGGAAGTGTCTGCGGACAGCGCTGGCTCCCGGCCTCTAGAGTGAGATGAGCGCACAACCCTAGAGTCTGTCAAGACTGGCCCGTACGGGCAGGGGTACCTTTTAAAAATATATATAAAAGAGTGAACAAGCTTTCAAGTTCTCCAGAACTCTTCATCAGGCTGGATGTTAAACAAAGTGTGTTGCAGGGGGCGGGAGAGTGAGAGATTTTGATAACTGTATTGCTCCTGGTCTCCTGACCTGAATAAAAGAGCATACACCCACACAGTTCCCTTAAGGGCACAATATTCTAAAGGTCTCTGAACAAATTTAACATGCATTAACTATCCTATTACCTTTCTATTTAGGGAGCTTAATTCAAAGCATAGCAAATGTTAATGTGTTCAATTACATATGCAATCGTATTAAACAGACAGCTAGTTCCAACATTTCAGCTGCTTCAGGCATCAATATACATTAATTGGCTATTGAGTAGGACTGTTTCTGCCATGATATCTTATCCAGATATCTATGTGAATAACAAAACAATATTTCAGCACTCGTGATAAGTTAGCTGCTTCACCATTCTTCAAAGGAGCAGGATTGCTTTTAATTGCAAATGCTCTTGATGAATGTTTAGACTATTATACCTTATGGTTGCCCAAATAAGAGTTGCTTCAATTATCAAAGCTGATTAACCTGGATACTTCAGTTATGGTTATCTGCTTACAATAACTTAGAATATTGTAAATGTTACAGTGGGGGTTGGGAAGCTGTGGTCCTCCAGATGCACTCCACTTCCCATCAACCCGATCAGCATGGGCAGAGATAGCCAGGAATGATAGGAGTTGTAGTCCAACAACCTCTGGGTGGAGAATGCACTTCAGGAATGCTACTTTTGGTGGGATCTCTATGGCAGTCCTAACAATGGGCTATGACGCTTAGGGACCATGATTAGAAGGAAGACCGCAAGGTAGTGGCAGTCCATTTCTTTCTAAGAGCAGCCACTGTTATTGAAAAGGAACTGAGTGAGATGCAAATAAATCATTTTGATCTAGAAAACCATCTCTTGTGGCATTTGAAGGCCAGTTAGGGGTCCTTGGGACTTCCCTGGCAAGGAAAATCAATGTCTCCTTTAGAAAAGTATGTTTGTATGGGATGATCTCCCATTTATCAATACCATTCTAAGCACCCCTTTGTTGATCTAGATCAGGCATGGCCAAACTTGGCCCTCCAGCTGTTTTGGGACTACAATTTCCATCATCCCTGACCACTGATCCTGTTAGCTAGGGATGATGGGAGTTGTAGTCCCAAAAAAGCTGGAGGGCCAAGTTTGGCCATGCCTGATATAGAGTTACCCAGATAATTACAGACTGTGGATTTAACCCAATATATGAGAAACAACATTTGTTCAAGTGCCAGTTGCTACCCAGAAGTAATTTAAGGCATGAACTGTGGACTAGGCTGAGAACTGTGTTGAAAAAGAAGCACAGCTGGAAAATGGAGATGAAAACCATTTCATTGGCCATTGGGTCTGGCAGGGTAGAAGTCATAGATACCAACACTCACCAAAGATCTATTGCACACATTCACATGACTTGTCTCCCATATGGTATCCAACAATACAGTACAAGATGGGCCAACATTCAGGCTTGAGAACATATCCAACATTAAAAGCAGATTGCTCTCTGTCATAGTACTTCACATTTGAATATTTAGCAAGCTCCCATCTTGGGCTTCAGCACATTTCTATGTTTTATAAACAGTTCAACAAACAAGAAGCCAGATACCATCACCTGAAAGCACTAGTTTCCTGGAGCGGGAATCATTACCAAAAGGGAATTATAGACTACATTCAGGAAACAAACTGAAATTGCTGTCCCTTATCAGCATAGCACCTCACATTTTTCCAGCCACATGGCAATTGCTAATAAGATTGCATTTCAGACAACTAAATGATGAATTTTGAAGCTCTCTTATGATTTGAGACCTCAACTTTAGTTCAAGGGCATCATAATTTATCACTGATTTAAATCTCTTTGAAATATGGATGAAATTCTAGTAGTATTAAAGTCAATGGTATACAAATAGAACTGTTTCACTTGAGCAGAACATTTCTACTATGAATAAATGGAATAATACATTTCAAGAACACTTGTTGTAACTAAGATGCAATGGAACCTCTTTGCATCCAGGAGCTATTTGTGCAAACATAGGTGATTGCCACATGCAAGTTTCAGCAGACACACAAACATAAAGAAAGTAAATAACTTGTGCTGGCAGACGCATAACCACTTTCCAAAGGGTAGAAAGTACTGTGGATACAACCGAAGAATGAGAATTGATGCCCAGGCAAGGAGTGGAAACTTAGGGAGTCACGCAAACTTTCCCTATGAATTTGATGAAGAGTTAAGAGCGGAGCAAAAGCAGTAGCTAAAAGCTGAAAGGTACCTATGTAAAGAAAAGGCAGCTTCAGTTTTTAAAAATAAAGAAATTACAGCTTTTTATTTACTTCTTTAGAGTAATGAGAATAGGCAGCATAAGGAGTGGGGGGGAAACATAAAGGGTCTTTAAGAGTGTCTTGTTGTGTAAGTATTGGCTTAGGAATCATACTTAAAGGTTTCATAGAAACATACAGATTACATATTTTTAATGAAGTAATTATGTATTATGAGAATAAGACATAATTGTTTAATAATGGTACATAATTACCATAAATAATACATAATTACCACCCGTGACTTTATACTGCAAAAAAAAATAATACCACCTGAAGTCAGGTATAGAGCAGGTAGGTGTGGCTTGGCCAGAATGGCCTGGTGGCCTAGATGGGGAGGACTGGTGAGCCAAATTAGAGCCATGGGTCAGAGGCTCCCCACCCCTGGTTTATAAGATGGGTCGCATATTAAAATCCCAGTGTGCTAAATGGTGTATTTTCTGCTCCAGGCTTGGCCCATCTTCAGGAAGAGCACAGGATTGGATAATGACAATTCACAATAATTGAGTGCACTGTTTTGACATGCTTCAAATCATAACAGTAAAAGCATGCCTTCATAATAAAATATAGATGGAGATGGAAAAACATAGAACAACAATAAATATAATGGAAGATATCTGAAGTAATTTTGACAGTTTCCCTAAACAATAGTGTTTATGTAAATTGGTAAACTGGAAGGAATCTATTCATGGGGTGTAGGAAAACAAGAAAATTGTTTAAAGAGCAACAGCTTGAGCAGCAATCCATGATACAATAAGCAAAGTTGCAGATGGGAAACGGTTATCTCAGGGCAAAGTGCACCAGGAAGTTTCTAAAATAATTTTCTAGTGGTATCACCATATAGCCAGTTCAGATTGACGCAATGAGACATGTATTAAAAAATCAACTATATAAAAGAGAGAACCCGTGAGAAATAAAAATAATGCAGTATGTGGTTTGCATAGAGAAGGATTAACCACCTATGCCCCAGTTCTGAATCCTCTTGTGTTCCCATTGCTGCTGTAGATTAACAAATTTACTCCGCTTTGGCAAAGCACTTTATGATAAGTGTATGGTAACTGTAGTTGTAAATGCAATGGAAACAACTTTATACCTAAGGGCTTCTCAAGACTGCCTCCTTAGGCCTTCCTCATATTACACTAACACAATGTACTATATGGCTGCTTTGAACAATGGATCCTGTCGGATACTCTTCATTGCCCACACCTTAGCCAAGCCCAATGAACAAAGCAATCCTAAGTGGGGTTGGGACACAGCAAAGTCCTGCTGGCTTGTGTCACCAGGGGCAGAATATGGAGCCTGTTTCATCAAGCTTTTCTGTCTGGCAGATCTTTTCATTTCATTTCTCCCCATTCAAAGCAATGCAGGAGCACTAGCTACAGGGCTGGAATAGTTTAGGGTCTGGAATGACTGCCTTTCAGGGGAATCATGTAGCTTTAGATCCAGCAGATTCATAGCCTGTTTCTACCCTGGAACATCTCATTTCATGGCTCTGTGCTTACAGCCACCAGCAGGAACACTACTGCTCAGTGGCATGGCATGGGTTGCTAGTGCCCCGGACCACACAGAGCGGGGTGGGAGGGAGGGAATGAAATGGACAGAGTACACATGTGCATTCAACTGCCTAATGGCATCCACGTCACCCAGGAGATTGCAGTCAGAGAGATAAGAAAATAAGAGTTGTTTTGGAGAGGTGACTTCTTGGTTTGCATGGACAAGCCATTTTCAACGGAACGGATGGAAGAGCATAGCTGTATTGAGGGAGCACTGTGTGTTGAAATTGTGTGCCCCTTAACAAATTTTGCACCCAGGGCAACCAGCCCTGTGGCCCTCCCACACACCATGCCACTGCTACTGGTGGTAACTTTCCAATTGCTCAGCACATTGCAGATGCTGTAGTGAAGCCCCTCTCCCCTTCTGTCAGCAGAGTCTGACAGAGGGGCACTTCCACCATTTCCTAAACTCCTGGCTGGACATGCACATCCCCTATATGACATTTTAACACAATTAAAAAGTCTGGTTTACATATGCATGTTCATCACTTAGTGATTCCAATGAGAAAGAATGGCATGGTCCATCAATGATATAATATAATATCTCAAATGGAATGTTTCTCCATTGAATTAGTTCACACATTTGGCTGCCAAGTCACTAAGGATCTTAGTGAGTAGAGAAGCTAAGTGATTAACTGCAAGTGTACACCAGGCCCTGATAGAACAAGATGCTTCTTTGGAACTGTTCTTCTGATGATCTGACCAAAGCCCGTGCATCTGAATAAATAACCGCAGAGATGTACACATTATATCCAAGAATGTGCTGGAAAGGAAACAATATTGTCAAATGAACTAAAGGGATCCTCTGATTTCCAGCCATTCCAAACAGTTCTGCCAAAGTCCCACATTTATTTCAGAAGAGGGCACTGTGGGATGCAGTGCTGTTAAAAAATCAAACAAATCAGCCCAAGACTCTACACCAGTTGCCAATACCATGTAATTTGCAGTTAATTACTTTTGTTTTTGTTTAGAGAACTATGCATGCAATTTATTTTGTACAAATAAATTATCATTCGTGCTCATACTTAGTTGAGAGAGAAGGACTGCTTTGCACCATAAAAAGCAAAAATATTTCTAAACTATCAGAGAGACTTTTCACATTATTTTTTTTAAACAGCTCTCATAATGCAGACAGATCCTTACTCCCTGCCAAGTTCCACAGGCTTCAGAACTATCTCATTATGTATGGAGAGTGCGCAATTATTAGGAAACGTGTCTTATTTAAGAACATTGATTAAAGGGTGGGAAACCCAAACATCAGACTCAGGGAAGAGGGGAGGAGAAACAAGCACCAGCAAGACAGTTGTATCAATGGAAATTAACAGGCCATACAGTCTTGTTCTGGTGTTGGTGCTGGTGTGCTTCTCAACAGGTGAACAGAGAGCAGAGCTGTGCCAACTTGTCCCACCCCTTTGCTTTCCTGTAATGATCATGGCTGTAGGTAGTGATAGAGCCTTTGCACATAAATCTGTATGAACAAAGGCTGCCTTCTGACCCAGAACTCCTATAGCACTGTACTATAACAGTAGGAGCAATGGTCATCCAATGTGGCTGGGTGCTAGGGTGGCAGTACACAGCACCTAGCTAAACTGTGGAATTTGCTCCCACAAAATGTAGTGATGGCTACCACCATGGATGGCTATAAAATGGGATTAGACAAATTCATTAAAGATAAGGCTATCAATGGCTACTAGCCATGGTAGCTAGCTATGTTATACCTCCATTACCAGAACAAAAAAATAAATCCTTCCAGTAGCACCTTAAAGACCAACTAAGTTAGTTCTTGGTATGAGCTTTCGTGTGCATGCACACAAAAGCTCATACCAAGAACTAACTTAGTTGGTCTTTAAGGTGCTACTGGAAGGATTTTTTTTTGTTTTGACTATGGCAGACCAACACGGCTACCTATCTGTAACTCCATTACCAGAGGCAGTCACCTCTGAATGCCAGTTGCAGGGAATCACCAGTAGGGAGATTCCTGCTTTGGGGCTTTCCATAGGTAACTGGTTGGCCACAGTGAGAACAGAACACTGGACTACACTGGGCCACTTGTCTGATCCATCAGGCCTCTTCTTATGTTCAATTGCGAAGAAGAATGTTCCAGCCCCATGGTCATTTTGGTTGCCCTTTTGTGAACCTTAGTACAACACCCTCTTTGAGTTGTGGCAACCAGATGATTTGTGGCTTTATGTTTGGCTATACTGTATATTCATATTTATTACAGTAGCTGCAAATAAAATATTGAACTCATTTTTGAAACCTACCTATGCATTAGGAGTATCAGCAGAGGTCACTCTCCATTCTCCCTCTTTAGGTAAAGTACGTAGTGTATATACAAGAGAAACAGACTTCCCTATGGCGGTGCCACAACTATGGAATGCTATCCCAAGAGAGATGCATATCGCACCAACAATATATATTTTATTTTATTGAAAGTCTCCATTTTGAGTTGGCAGGATACTTCTAAAATAAATTAGTAAGTGAAAATTGTAATAAGAATTCATTAAAGAAGAAATCAAATTAGAAGCACAGAGTATCATGCTCTACCAAGTCCAATGTAAGTACATTGTTTTCAATCAGATGAATTTCTACCAATCAAATAAAACCATTCTAGCAGACCCCAGCTGAATAAAAAGCTTCATTACAAAGTTCACTTAAAACACAGTAGAAAAGGCTTAGCAAATCTTCCTGAAGAGAAAATTTCACAATGGAAGGGCTGCCACACACACACACACACACACACACACACACACACACACACACAAAAGAACTGAGTTATACGCAGCCTCGGACAATGGTGCCATGTGTGGCTGTCTTTCAAAGATCATAACTCACAGGTAGAGGAATATATATGGAGAAAGTCTTCCCCAAATATCCCAGATTTGGTGCTTTGTACTCCTTGGAATAAATATTTGAGACGTCAGTCTACTGCACATTTCTGCCACTGTTTTATTTATGATCTGTATTCTTCAAGTGTAGCACAATCAATACATTGTTCAAGATATTAATGGAAGTTTCCTCCTGGGACTAATAGCCACCACAGGGGTGGACACGATTTTCATCATGACCACAGCAGGGTAGAAAAGGGTTGAGCCCCCTCCCTGCGCACCAAGGGCTTGATGGAAATCACCCATGCTTGCTTTTAGCAATTAAAAAAATGAACCATCCAGTGATGCATTTAGCATCTGGTCTATCTAGCTTGGTCTTGAGACTACTGGTGCATGACACTTGGTAAATGCCATCCTTTATGATTCTGCATATATTTCCTCAAAAGTAAGCCTCACTGTGTTGAATGGGATTACTCCCAAGTAAATACATATCCCCCATTGAACTCAGTGGGAACTTACCTCCAAGAAGACATTAGCATTGTTGAGCCAAAAGGATTTGGCTGGCTGAGATTTCCTAGCATAGGCTAGAACTTCAACACAGTATTCACTGATGGCCTTCTAAAATGTTGAGACTACTTTATTTTGTTTCAAAACACAGTTCAACATCAAAAAATGAACTTTAATCTCTAAATCATAGAGTTTTGTCATGCCATTTAACTAATCTATTTGTATATTGAGTGGGGGGAGAATTTATCCTTCTTCTCTCCCAGAACAAAGCACCAGAGAGATTATGCAAGGGATATGGTGGGAATATATTTGTGAGAGAAAATGTCTGTATTTTTTCAGGTTAAGCCAACATTAAAATCTTGCTTTTCTCTCTTTCTCAATTGCATTTCTATCCCACCTTTCCTCCAAGGACCTCAAGTACATGGTTCCCCTTTCTCTTAGTGCTATCCTTACAATCACCATGTGGGGTAAGTTAGGCTGACAGACAGAGTGACTGGTCGGAGGCCATCCAGTGAGCTTCAGAGCTGAGTGGGTATGTGAACCTGGGTCTCCCTGGCCCCTTTCAGCACTCTAAGCACTACACAGACTCTCATTATATAATATGAGAAATTATGCAGTAAATGCTCACAAACGGTCTTCACCTGGCACCATAGCTATTCCATGCTCCATAGTAGTCATACTGTATTCCCTTGAGGTCAAGCGATAACTTCTTTTCCCAATACCTCTACCCATAGGTGTTAAATGTGGGACTTCAGGAACCCTGATGTACTTGGCTGCATCCCAGACTCAGCCAGAGGAATGTTGTTTTCATATATACATTTATTGGGATAGAAAACAGGAGGTCAGCAATGACAAATGTATTTATTGGGGAGGTAGCTAGCAAACAGTGCAATTTATTCCATCATCCAAATAATAATATTTTCTTGCCCCCTCTGTTCAACTATGCACATAGGGTGCACAGTTTGCATTACCAAACTGTCAATTTGATTTTTTTTCTTACAGGATCTTCATTTTTGCAAATGTCTACACTTAACTCCAGCCCACCCACCCTCCCACCCCCCACACACATGAAATTATAAAAAGCCTCCTGGCATTTTAAAGGCAAGCATTTGCATCTATAATTTAACATCGCTACAAAATTGCATCTGCAAACATGGAGGTTTTTTGAAAGCCTATTATGCTATGCTTTTTGCTTCTTATTATATATAGTTTTCCTACCCTTTTCTTCTCTTTTGCTCCCCAAGGAATTATGCAAACAAATCACTAACTGCTTTGAAAAAAAATTATTCCCCTTTTTTCTTTTCAGTGTTTAATATGACTAAATCCAATAGTGCTTTCACTCCCAACATGCTTGTTCATTATAAGTGTGGGAAGTTATGGCATGCCAGCATAAAAATAGTCAGGAACAGACATGCCTTTGGGTTTTATTAATGCATGGAAAAGTGACACTCAGAAATCATGTGTAGCCTTTTTATTATGAAAATTCTGTAATGTACTGTCTTCCTCCCCCTTGCAATAACAACAATAGGGAACAAGGTTGCTTAGTCAAACAACATGTTGATATTCTAAAGCACAAAATGAGCGTATGAATTATACTAATATACCCAGTAATCACTATTCAAGTATTTCTGCTTGAACGAAGAATTGCGGCAAAGAAAATGAAATCATTCAGGGAATGGCATGGTGTTATATTCTTTAAATGAATTAACTGTGTTTGTTCAGGCATAAAAGTGTTGGTCAATGAGAGACTCTCTTTCCACCTCCTCCTCCTCCTCCTCCCAATGCCCAACAGTCCCCAGCAGGCAGCTGCCCACTGTCATCTGCAGTGCACAGAGGTCCTGCAACAGCATATGGAGGAACCTCAAGCTGTGGCTTTAATGTCCTTCAATGGAAAGGGGTCAAGTACTAGATGCAGCTTGCTTTTTTGCTGCTCATTGGTTTAAAGGGGGGGATGTAAATTAGCCTGAAGTGAAAGAAAAGGCTATACGCAGATGTATATATCAGTGTCAAAGAATCAGTTAAATTTACCAACATGGAAGGGGGAAGTAAGAACATCAGCAGAGACTTGCTGGATCAGGTCAAAGGACAATCTAGTCCAGATCTCAACCAGATGCCTGCGGGAAGCCCATAAGCAGGATCTGAGCATAACATCACTCTTCCCACTTGTGATTCCCAGCAACTGGCATTCAAAAGCATACTGCTCCCAACTGTGGAAATAGACTGCAGCCATTGTGACCTCTGATACTAGGCATGCAAGCAGTGGCAGTTATCATGGTTGGCCCTTCCATTCACTAGTGAGGCAACTGCACCAGGGTACAGTTGTTGTTGGGGAGCAACAGCAGCAGCCTCCAGCTGTTTCCCCTGAGGCCCTTCTCTCAGCAATTTCCCTCTGTTGCTGGAGGGTTTCTTCTGAGGGGCTTCAACTGACTCACTGCCTTTGGTGTAGTGGGAGATGCTATCCCAGTGTTGTTCAGCTTCCATACCTGGAACAGGGAGGTGCATCATCGTGTCCATCAATTAGACAGCCAGGCCTGAATTCAGGTTGGAATGGCTCTAAATAATCCATGAGGTGACTCCCTAGAACATGTCCAGCTAACCTCAGTACCACCTAAAGGAGGGCCCATGCACGTACAGTTGAACTTGTATGGGGCTCCCTAATTCCGGCTGTAAAGCGTGGTAAACCAAGTTTCACAACCCTGTGGAGGGAACGGCGCATGTGTTCCTCCATAGGCATGCAAGCCCTCTTCAGTCTGGTTCCAAACGTGCGCCATCAGGAGCACAGCTAGCCATGGACACTGTAAAGAACCCCTTCACATGTCTAGTACTCACAGGCACCAAATAACTAGGCTAGGTTTGTGTGAGAAAGGGAAAGGAGAAGACAGAGGGGGGAAATAGATGTCTGTGAGGAAAGGTGAATGAGAAAGCTGGGCTAGTTTATGAGAATTCATATATGGGTTTGGAAACCGTTCTTGCCAGGGAGGGAACGTAAGTGAAAGTAGCATATAAAATACAGCTGCAAGTGTATTATGGGGAAAGTAAATGTGGAATGGGATCACATTTACCATCTTATTTATTGAATTTATATCCTCCTCTCCCTCTCCAAGGAGCCTAGATGGACTCCACTTCCAGGTAGGTAGACAATTAACACACTGTTTTGATTTTGGAAATCATAGAGCCTTGTCCCTGTCCAACCCATGACCCAGTGAGAAGGAAAGATGATTCTGTACTGTTAGTGGGCTGAACCTCCAGGTTGTCTGGAGCTTCCCCTTCTAGAAGGCTTTCTCTACTTCTTTCCCTCCATTGGAGAAGGGAATTTTTGATAGTTCCTATAAATCTATAATTCAAAAGGACATATTTTCACACGCACCGAATAGCAAGAATTCAGTTTCACTAACAGAACATTCAACTTTAGGTAGAGACTTACTAAATCCGTTTCTCGTGTATGATCTAGTTGAGATTCCCACATTGTAAGGGGTTGGATTAGATGACCCTTGGAGTCCCTTCCAACTCTATGATTCTATGATTTATTATTTTAGATTCACACAACCTTTGCTGGTGAATAACATGCATTCTTGTATCATAAAGCACCTGAGACCCCAGGGCCTGCCACTGTCGTAATACTATATATAGTTCTGGCCATCTCACCTAAAAAACAATATTGTAGTGCTAGAAAGGACTCAACCAATATGATCAAGGGGGGTGAAGCAACTTCCATATGCGGAAAAGTTACAACATTTGAGGCTTTGGGGTTTAGAAAAGAGATGAACAAGGGAGGACAGGTGTATAAGAATATGAATGGTGGGGAGAAAGCAGATAGGGAGATCTTTTGCTCCCTCTTTGATAATACTAGAGCTCAGAGGTATCCACTAAAGCTGAATGTTGGAAGATTCAAGACAGAAAGGGAAAGTACTTCTTCACACAGCACATATATAAAACAATGAAACTCAGTTTCCACTAAATGTAGCGATGGCCATCAATTCAGATGACTTACAGGGAGGTGTGTGTGTGTGTGTGTGTGTGTGTGTGAAATGGCCGAGAGAGATTGGCATCAGAACTTACTGATAATTCTTGTCTGCATAGAAAGCACATGAATTGCTTAGAAATTGTTGCTGTGCCACCTTGTACAACTCCAAAAAATGCATTGCCATGTAAGATAACTGGTTGTGATTGACACGCAGTTAAAATTATACAGAGCTCCATATCACACCTCTTCTCTGTGAATCAATTTAGATTCTGCATGCTGCACCACTGAAAACCTTTATCATAACATATGCAGCTGCAATAACAGTTTAAAAGGGCTGAGTGCCAGCCTGTATGCATATAGCACATACAGCACCTGCATCTCAGCTGCTGCTTGAGCCGCACATTACTGGCATTTAGAAGTTGCATGCACAGACACTAGTAAATGGGGAAAGGGTGCAGACAAGGTGTTGCTGGACTACAACTCCCATCATTCCTCAGCTTTGTCCATACCGGCTAGAGATGATGGGAGCTGGAGTTCAACAATATGTGGCGGGCCACAGGTTCTCCATCTTTGCTTTAACATGTTTTGGAGAGGTGGCTTACATCATGAGTAGGCAAACTAAGGCCCGGGGCTGGATCCAGCCCAATCGGCTCCTAAATCCAGCCTGCGTGTTTTTACATGAGTAGAATGTGTCCTTTTATTTAAAATGCATCTCTGGGTTATTTGCGGGGCATAAGAATTCGTTCATCCCCCCTCCTATAGTCCGCCCCCCCCCAAGGTTTGAGGGACAGTGGACCAGCCCCCTGCTGGAAAAGTTTGCTGACCCCTGGCTTACATGATGGCATTGGAACACAGCTTCCCATGGGAAACATATAAGGATGTCACTCAATTCAAGAACTCTTAGTCAATTGATAGACCAAAATCTGGCTAAAAGAAAGGTATACTTTGTTTTGGAGATGATGCTTGTGTGTGATGCAGCAAGCATTATCCTAGTACAGGTATTCCCTTGTGAGAGAAAAGAAAGAGCGCTTCCTTTAAGATGTTGCTTACAATCTGTAGCTTCATTTGTATTTGTATTTAATTTGCCCCCCCCCCAAAAAAAAATCTATCTTGATTAATCAGAATATGTTGGCTCCCTCACTGTAAGAATTGAGGTTAGAGGCAACCAGGCAGAGGGCCTTTTCAGTAGTGGCACCCACCATCAGATGTCAAGGAGATAAATAACTATACAACATTTAGAAGACAGCCCTGTATTGGAAAGTTTTTAAAGTTTAATGTTTTGATATGTTTTTGTATATGCCTGAAGCCACCCAGAGTGGCTGGGGCAACCTAGTCAGATGGGTGGGGTACAAATGTCATCATCATCATCATTTCAAGATATTCAAAAGAAGATTGGACCAGATGACCCTGGGGGGTTCCTTCCAACTCTAGAGTTCTATAAAAATAAAATCTCAAAAGGACTGTAAGACTGTGCAAAATTGGACTTTTTCTATCATGCGCTGTGACAATGAGAAAACTGGTTTTAGATTAATTGTAAAGAATAACTGAAGGATAGATGAACAATAGGGCTTGCACAATTTGCCTTCCCTTTTCATTTGGCAAATTGGTGACAATAGCGACACACCCAGCCCGTCATATCCATTCCCCCACATACTAAGCAGACGTACCTTTCTATCACGGCAGAACCCCAGCGCCTTTAGGAGAAAATGAGAGTAACCCTTTCTTCTAGCCTGCCAGGGGATTCTGTAACCTTGTAATTATCTGGCTTTAGATTGAAGAGATACGTTGTAATTGTGTACAAAAGAGGTCACAGGTTTATGCATTGTCTGACAGGCTACTGAGAAAGAGCTACAATGGAGCATTTCCAGCAGACCTTTTACATTTATTTTCCCCAACTGCACTGAATGTTAATGCTATCGGCCTGACTCACATGCAAGTATTTTTATGAACATGTGATTAACTGGTGCCACATACACAGAAAAAGACAGAGAGCCCAAAATGTCAGGCTGCATTTGCTGAAATGGTCCTGTAGGTTCTTTTGCTGTTATTCTTTCCTCTCACCAAATGCAGATGCGCATTGGAAAAGTTGAGCTATTCTGTGTAAAGTTGGCCCAGAAATGCCTTTAAAACAGGTGT